>NC_139625.1:39156247-39453747 GCF_964638095.1 Poromitra crassiceps | reverse complement strand
TGAGGTGTGGTGCGTGTGAGGTGAGGTGCGTGTGAGGTGAGGTGCGTGTGAGGTGCGGTGTGGTGCGTGTGAGGTGAGGTGTGGTGCGTGTGAGGTGTGGTGCGTGTGAGGTGGTGCGTGTGAGGTGAGGTGCGTGTGAGGTGAGGTGTGGTGCGTGTGAGGTGAGGTGCGTGTGAGGTGAGGTGCGTGTGAGGTGAGGTGTGGTGCGTGTGAGGTGAGGTGCGTGTGAGGTGAGGTGTGGTGCGTGTCAAGTGCGTGTGAGGTGAGGTGCGTGTGAGGTGAGGTGTGGTGCGTGTGAGGTGAGGTGCGTGTGAGGTGAGGTGTGGTGCGTGTGAGGTGAGGTGCGTGTGAGGTGAGGTGTGGTGCGTGTCAAGTGCGTGTGAGGTGAGGTGCGTGTGAGGTGAGGTGTGGTGCGTGTCAAGTGCGTGTGAGGTGTGGTGCGTGTGAGGTGAGGTGCGTGTGAGGTGAGGTGCGTGTGAGGTGCGGTGTGGTGCGTGTGAGGTGAGGTGTGGTGCGTGTGAGGTGTGGTGCGTGTGAGGTGGTGCGTGTGAGGTGAGGTGCGTGTGAGGTGAGGTGTGGTGCGTGTCAAGTGCGTGTGAGGTGTGGTGCGTGTGAGGTGTGGTGCGTGTGAGGTGCGGTGTGGTGCGTGTGAGGTGAGGTGTGGTGCGTGTGAGGTGCGGTGTGGTGCGTGTGAGGTGAGGTGTGGTGCGTGTGAGGTGAGGTGTGGTGCGTGTGAAGTGCGGTGCGTGTGAGGTGAGGTGCGTGTGAGGTGAGGTGCGGTGCGTGTGAGGTGAGGTGCGTGTCAAGTGCGTGTGAGGTGAGGTGTGGTGCGTGTGAGGTGAGGTGTGGTGCGTGTGAGGTGAGGTGTGGTGCGTGTGAGGTGAGGTGTGGTGCGTGTGAGGTGAGGTGTGGTGCGTGTGAGGTGAGGTGTGGTGCGTGTGAGGTGAGGTGTGGTGCGTGTGAGGTGAGGTGTGGTGCGTGTGAGGTGAGGTGTGGTGCGTGTGAGGTGTGGTGCGTGTGAGGTGGTGCGTGTGAGGTGAGGTGCGTGTGAGGTGAGGTGAGGTGCGTGTCAAGTGCGTGTGAGGTGTGGTGCGTGTGAGGTGCGGTGTGGTGCGTGTGAGGTGAGGTGTGGTGCGTGTGAGGTGAGGTGTGGTGCGTGTGAAGTGCGGTGCGTGTGAGGTGAGGTGCGTGTGAGGTGAGGTGCGGTGCGTGTGAGGTGAGGTGCGTGTCAAGTGCGTGTGAGGTGAGGTGTGGTGCGTGTGAGGTGAGGTGTGGTGCGTGTGAGGTGAGGTGTGGTGCGTGTGAGGTGAGGTGTGGTGCGTGTGAGGTGAGGTGTGGTGCGTGTGAGGTGAGGTGTGGTGCGTGTGAGGTGAGGTGTGGTGCGTGTGAGGTGAGGTGTGGTGCGTGTGAGGTGAGGTGTGGTGCGTGTGAGGTGTGGTGCGTGTGAGGTGGTGCGTGTGAGGTGAGGTGCGTGTGAGGTGAGGTGAGGTGCGTGTCAAGTGCGTGTGAGGTGAGGTGCGTGTGAGGTGAGGTGTGGTGCGTGTGAGGTGAGGTGTGGTGCGTGTGAGGTGAGGTGTGGTGCGTGTGAGGTGAGGTGTGGTGCGTGTGAGGTGAGGTGTGGTGCGTGTGAGGTGAGGTGTGGTGCGTGTGAGGTGAGGTGTGGTGCGTGTGAGGTGTGGTGCGTGTGAGGTGGTGCGTGTGAGGTGAGGTGCGTGTCAAGTGCGTGTGAGGTGAGGTGTGGTGCGTGTGAGGTGAGGTGTGGTGCGTGTGAGGTGAGGTGTGGTGCGTGTGAGGTGTGGTGCGTGTGAGGTGAGGTGCGTGTGAGGTGGTGCGTGTGAGGTGAGGTGCGTGTGAGGTGGTGCGTGTGAGGTGAGGTGCGTGTCAAGTGCGTGTGAGGTGGTGCGTGTGAGGTGAGGTGCGTGTGAAGTGCGTGTGAGGTGAGGTGTGGTGCGTGTGAAGTGCGTGTGAGGTGAGGTGTGGTGCGTGTGAAGTGCGTGTGAGGTGAGGTGTGGTGCGTGTGAAGTGCGTGTGAGGTGAGGTGCGTGTGAGGTGAGGTGCGTGTGAGGTGAGGTGTGGTGCGTGTCAAGTGCGTGTGAGGTGAGGTGTGGTGCGTGTGAGGTGAGGTGTGGTGCGTGTGAGGTGAGGTGTGGTGCGTGTGAGGTGAGGTGTGGTGCGTGTGAGGTGAGGTGTGGTGCGTGTGAGGTGAGGTGTGGTGCGTGTCAAGTGCGTGTGAGGTGAGGTGCGTGTGAGGTGAGGTGTGGTGCGTGTGAGGTGAGGTGTGGTGCGTGTCAAGTGCGTGTGAGGTGAGGTGCGTGTGAGGTGAGGTGTGGTGCGTGTCAAGTGCGTGTGAGGTGAGGTGCGTGTGAGGTGAGGTGTGGTGCGTGTCAAGTGCGTGTGAGGTGTGGTGCGTGTGAGGTGAGGTGTGGTGCGTGTCAAGTGCGTGTGCGATGCGTGTGAAGTGGGTGTGAGGTGCATGAAAGTGTGTGCCTGCCTGTGAGGACGTGCACGCATGTGGGCGCACGGCTCACGGTATTGGACGGGATGGAGGCCTGCTGGATGCAGAGGGAGAGCGCCTTTGGAAAGCCTTAAGGAAAAAGGAAATAAACAGTGAAAGAGAAATGGCAATGGAGACCTGAACTCCCGCTGCCCTGGCATTTCTCTTTATGATGGATGAGCGCAGGGATCGTAGAATAGAGAGACGTGGGGGTTTGGCCTTTTTCATATCCAACAATAGATCGTTGTAAAAGCAGAATTATGTCTTTCACATCCCAGCCTTCCGGGAAAAGCCCTCTTGATTGCAACAGATTTCCTATTAAAACAGAGGGGCCACAGGACCGGTGAGAATGCAGTCTATATCATGGAGACGCCAAAAAGAGTTCAGGCATTATAGGGGAGGGGAAAAAACTAAAACTAAATCAAAGTTCCAAATAAACAAATTTGAAATGTCTGTTAATTGTGTGTTGGTGTGTGCGTGCGTTCCCCTGCCCTATCATGTTAGCATGGCTCCTTATCTATTTAATGTGCAGAACAAACAGCCAGTGGAATGCAGCCCGCCGCATATTGTTTACTTCCAAACCCCGGTCTTCAAAGCAAGCTAAATATCACAACCATGATTTAATAATTAGTAATGATTCAGCGCCAGGAGGCACAGGGTAGCTCATTCTCAGACTTCTGTGACCGCCCACATTCACAGAGTAAAACAGATATGGGCTACGCATATGTACATTTAAAAAAAGATTTTCAACCTGGCAAAAACTATACAGAGTACTCATTCGATCTAAAGGGGAAAAGGTGACACAAATGACAAAAGCAGTATTACAGTATTTTGCATTTGTCATATATATTAGCTCTTCACTAGACGTTTCAGTCGGCTCTCTGATCTGATGATCTAGCTTCCTCATCTCTATTATGACTATAATGTGACTTTAGTGTATATTACAAACCTGAGACCACTATTAGCTGTGCCAGAAACCTGATGATGTTGTTGCAATTCCTTGGTCAACGATATGGGACGGATTGGATTGATTGACTTCTCAAGACCTCCTAGACCTTGTAGTCTATACTTGAGACTCACTGAGTAATGGCACCTGGACTTTAATCCGACAAATCCCTCTGTCATGTTGCCGTTGTGCAACCAGACCGTTGCAGATCATTCAGCACTTTCTCTTAAGGAGTCAGCCAGACAGACAAAAGAGTTTCTGTTGGAGCAACTCCATGAGGCTCATCATTGAGTCATCGATGAGGAGATAAACAGTGACGACATTGGCCTGTATTGGATGTAGTCGAAAAATCGAATGAAGGGTTACAAACCGTGGATACAACAAAAAAAGAACTTTTAGGGACAGATAGACTAAACTTTACTCTATCAGATAGACTAAACTTTACTCTATCTGTCCCTAAAATCTTTTTTTTTTTTTTTAACTTTTAGCTTGTTTTCTTTACTCAGTAAAGGATGGCACAGTTCTATACAATCTCAATAGACCTCAGTTCAGTCTTAGTCTTAACATACTTTAGCTAATTGGCTGATGTAGTACGAGCAGAACTTTATGAAAGTACAGTTGTACAACAGCCAGCAAGCACAACAATATATCCTATGCTTGTCATCATCAATGTTTTTCATATGTGAAGAATCAGACACCGCTTGCTGTAAAACTGCTCTAAATGCCGACTGTCTTAGGGCCTCAAGACAGGGGGAGGCTGGAGAACACACAACAAAGGGCCCAAAAGAATATCCTCTAAAGCCTCAGTTTGGGCTCCTAGCGCCAGTCAAAGCAATATCTGGAAACACTTTTTATCCTGCAACAACAAAAACATGCAGCATCCCAGATTTCAGGCCCGGCATAGCTGCAGCGACCACAGTACCCGCTCTGGTCAGGGCAGACAGGAGAAGCTCAGACAGAACGCAAGCGAGGGCCAAGTGTCTCAGCCCAGAGGCTGCCGATCATGACAACACAACCAGCGGAGCAAGCCTCCATCCCCAACCCTGGTCAAACAGCAGGTCTCCTGAGGTCATTCCCAAATACCACAGATAACACCAGCTCTTCACCCTGATTGTCTACTAGCATGAAAGCAGCTTTGTGGTTGAAGGTGGAAGAAGGAAGGGGGGGGCGCAGGGTTCGCAGAAGAGAGATGCTCGAAAATGCTCCGTTCCTGTCTTGAATAAATGTTATGATAATTTCATTTGCGTGAGTAATTGTGTCTGGTCTCGCAGACTGCTCTGGCAGCTGAGTGCAGACAAGGCGAATGGGAGAGGACCAGGCGGCAGGCCTATTGTTTATTGGATCTGTTTTAAAGGACTGGAGGAGTAATCAAAAATCATATTTGTCCGTTCCCCTCAGTTCTCCTCCTCACACCCTGGATGCTTAACCTCCAGAGACAGGAGCCACAGCCGCGTCTCCTTTCTGCTGGAACACAATGTTCATTATGAGACTTGGCGGGGACAACAGAGGCTGGTGGGGCGTTTATATTATAATGATTATAATGTGCTGGCTTTAAGACATAAGACAAAAGTGTGTAAAAGATTAGATAGATGTATGCCTGCCCAAAGAAAAAGCATAAGAAATCTCATCTAACTAGAACGACCGCAACGCGGACTTATGCCTCCGCCATTAGTTCATTCTTGAGTCCAAGTGGATGTTGCAGCCAAATTGGAAGAAATTGCATCAAGGCGTTTCTTTGCAGAATTGGATATTTGAGCCAAATGTGAAGAAATTTAGTCAAGGTGTTACTGAGATATGGCGTTACCGAGCTTGAAAATGGCATTTGTTAGGTCACTGTGACCTTGACCTTTGACCTTTGATAACCAAAATGGAATCAGTTCATCCTTGAGCCTAAGTGAATGTTTAAGGCGAATCTGATGAAATTCCGTCCAGGCGTTCCTCAGATATCACGTTAACAAGCTTGAAAATGGCGTTTGAGAGGTCACAGTGACCTTGACCTTTCACCTTTGACCACCAAAATCTAATCAGATCATCCTTGAGCCTAATTGAATGTTTAAGGTGAATGTGATGAAATTCCGTCCAGGCGTTCCTCAGATATCGCGTTAACAAGCTTGAAAATGGCGTTGGAGAGGTCACAGTGACCTTGACCTTTGACCTTTGACCACCAAAATCTAATCAGATCATCCTTGAGCCTAAGTGAATGTTTAAGGCGAATCTGATGAAATTCCGTCCAGGCGTTCCTCAGATATCGCGTTAACAAGCTTGAAAATGGTGTTCGAGAGGTCACAGTGACCTTGACCTTTGACCTTTGACCACCAAAATCTAATCAGATCATCCTTGAGCCTAAGTGAATGTTTAAGGCGAATCTGATGAAATTCCGTCCAGGCGTTCCTCAGATATCGCGCTAACAAGCTTGAAAATGGCGTTCGAGAGGTCACAGTGACCTTGACCTTTGACCTTTGACCACCAAAATCGAATCAGATCATCCTTGAGCCTAAGTGAATGTTTAAGGCGAAACTGATGAAATTCCATCCAGGCGTTCCTCAGATATCGCGTTAACAAGCTTGAAAATGGCGTTCGAGAGGTCACAGTGACCTTGACCTTTGACCTTTGACCACCAAAATCTAATCAGATCATCCTTGAGCCTAAGTGAATGTTTAAGGCGAATCTGATGAAATTCCGTCAAGGCGTTCCTCAGATATGGCGTTAACAAACATCCGTACGGACGGACATCCGTACGGACATCCGTACGGACAGCCGGCCGGCCGTACGTACGGACGGACAACCCGGATCCATAATGCCTTCGGCCTGGCTTCGCCGGCGGAGGCATAAAAAGGCACGATCAAAGTCTCAAGTCACAATTAGTGCCTATGGGACCACATCAAAACGCTTTATCCTTAATAACTACAGTATATTCCATATGGCAGAAAATGAAGGTCACCGTTTGGACACAATTTCCATGACAGTATCAGTGTAGCATTCCAAAGGCAAAAACAACACACTGGAGGCGTGAGAATTGGCAATGCAACAGCTATCCTTCTTGTGCAACTCAGCTTGCCTGTACATACATGCCTGTGTGCGAGTGTGTGCCTTGACTGGATAGTGAAACTATAGGCCTCCAGTCAGGCAGAAGGGCCTGTGGGGTGGGCTGCCCTGGGGGGCTTTAGACAAGCCAACAGCAGGCAGGAAATCAGGAAATCAGGAAATCGGCAGAGCAGAGGGACAATGACATGGAGATTAGTGACCAGTTAACCCCCTCCTCTGGGTAGCCCCTCACCCTCCCTACAACTTCCTTTTCAGACACAAGCACACGCACACACACACACACACACACAAACACAAACACAACCAGTCATACACTCACTACACTCTCAACCTCTCTCACCATTCCCCTTTGTCAAAACACAGTGCTCTACTCTTGACATTAGCTGTGCACTGTAGTTTTTGTCCCCCCACAGTTGACACTATCACAGTCGGTAAATCAACAGCTCCTTTTTTCTCTCTCTCTCTCTCTCTCTCTCTCTCTCTCTCTCTCTCTCTCTCTCTCTCTCTCTCTCTCTCTCTCTCTCTCTCTCTCTCTCTCTCTCTCTCCTCTCTCTCTCTCTCTCTCTCTCTCTCTCTCTCTCTCTCTCTCTCTCTCTCTCTCTCTCTCTCTCTCTCTGGTAGTGGGTTCAGCCAAGCAACCAACAGGACCTACTTTAACACCTATGACTCAAAGGGCAACTCACACAGAAACAGGGATGATGTCATCTAACGGCTGGCAAACATCCTAAAGTGGAGAAGGGGGGGGGGGAGGGGAACCTGGATACCTTGGCCCTCTTGTACTCTGACCTCACCTGGCTAATCTGTTAGTATAGAAAGCTTTCACAGTCAACACACCTGGAGGGAGCGAGCTTCTTGTGGGGGATGACAGTGGGAGGGCATAGTGAGAAAAGATCACATACTGAGGGTGTCTACCTTCAAGGACTGAGAGCGCTCAGCTAAGCAGCAGTACAGACCTACAGGTAAGACAGTTGCTTTATAGTTACAAAAGTGTCTTAGTGGGGAAAGTTGATTTGGATGTTTCATTTGAGGAAGAGACTATTTCCAAACACTCCATTTCTGTCTCAGGATTGTGCTCACGTCTCAAACAGTCAAACAAGCCCCATCATGTCAGAGGAGAGTACGTCAGGGTGCGCAGGTAGCAGCCACAGCCTAGTTTCCTGACACAGACGTGTGTCTACGTGTGGGATTAAAACATCCAGTATTTGCTCAGCAGGACAGGTAAGCACCAACTAATCAATCTTTACCTATTATATTGTTATCTACAATACTAGACAACCTTCTGTATGAGAAAATAACTCCAGTCCACTACGTTTAAGACACTGGTTAGACTTTCAATCGGACAGGTAGCAAATGCGTTTGTCTCCTAAGTGGGTGGATCACGAATGGCAGCATTGAGGAAGATTACTTAAAATCTGTTTCTTGGCAAATCTATTTTAATGGGCTTCTTTAATTTTGACTTGGCCCTGAAGTGTTTCCTGAACATGATCCTCATGGCTGAAATTCGAAGGCTCCTCCCTGGCCAAACTGACATGTTTAGAAAGGAATGCTGTTGTGTCCACACTCTCCAATCTCCCGCTGCTACTAAAGTGCCGATAAAACCTTTACAGGCCAACAAAACCTGTTTGCTGTAGTGCCTTACAAATTTACAGAGTGAGTGTTTCAAGTCACGAACACAGATCTAATGCGGGCAAAGCTGTTTGGGAGACCGTAAAATCACAGAAACCACGCAGATTGTCCAATCGACATGCCAGTGTTGATGACATGCCAGTGTTGATGACATGCCAGTGTTGATGAAGCAAGCTCTGCTTTACTCAATCAAATGATTACAGCTCACCAAATGCTAAATTACTGGAGCCTCACAGCTAGTTTTTTGGACTTTGCTTTCAAGTGTCAAGCGTTTTGTTATGTATTTGCCAAAATATCTCCTTTCATGTTGTATTGGTTTAAATACTAATAATGTAACCCTAAACGGCATGGAAATTGTATTATTTATTTTTGAAATATAATGCTTGCCCCATAGTGTGACATTGTTTATAGAATAAGAACGCTTTATTCCATTTCAATTCTTAACACATTTTGGTCACATGGTGAGTCACCACACACCTCTCACACCGCAGCAAAAAAATACAGAGTGCATCCCAACTATTTGTATTTCTCAGAAAATGTTAAACATGTGTTCTAAATTCAAGCTATTATCATGATTGTTGACTGAGCAATAAAAACCTCAAGCTCTCCCCAAAACAAAATGCAGAGAGATATGATGTTCTTAATACAGACAGGATATCAATTCCCACTTGGGAATGTGCATTCTTTTGTTGCCTTTACTGGAAGTCTCAAGTAGGCTAATAGATTTCCTTTGGAGGACATGCAGCAGACCACACCTACATTTATGGGAAATAACTGGGATTTGAAAAGTAAATATTTAGAAATGCATGCTTCAAAGCATGTGTTAGAACATCTCCCTGCTGCCAAATACTGCTGAATGACATTAATCCAGAATCAAACAGAGCAGGTGCATTGCTTAAACTTTTTGATTTATGATCCAGTGTTGATAAAAAAATTTGCTTCTCTGACAAGAACTCAACATCAAAGACTTATATTTGTTTCTCTTTGCCTCTTCTTTCCTTTCAAAAACAGTGTTATGCTGTGGATGGAGTTCTGCTTTTAAGCTTCGCCTCATTCAAAGGATTCATTACCAAACAACTGAGGGAGATACAAGGACAGATAAAAAAACATTTAAATCGTATCTCAATCAGCTCTGCCAAGATGCCACTGAGGACCTCTTTATACCGAAAACCAGCTTCTGGCCGCTGGTCCAGGAGAGGTTCCAAGCGCAGGGAGGTGCTGTCTGTCAACATGATTAGCCTTCCATTGGCTGATTTCCGACATCTCTCACATATTGGGAACGATGCCCATACAGACAGCTTCGGAGACCTGTCCTTCTTAAAGATGGGGCACAGGCTGCTCTTACAAAGCTCTCAGAGTGAGCAGAATCTCTTCCTGGCCTGCTCTCCACCGCCCAAGCCCCCTCGTCTCAACCTGGATGAGCCCGAGGCTCCAGACAGCCCCGACTGGCCCACGGCCCACCCGCACGGCGCTGCCCAGAAGAAGAGGAAATGCAGCTCTATGCCACTACTGGACAGCGAGGAAGGAGAAGGGGAGATGGAGGGGGACGGTGGGTACCCGCACGCCATCATTGTTGGCCCCAACCAGAGCCACAGCCCCGGGCGGGGCAGCTTGAGCTCAGGGAGGGACGGGGACTCCACAGCGACCTGTCCTGACGACACCGCAGGTCAGCACAAAGAGGAGGACAGTGGCTTTGCTTTCAGCCTGGACCTGGGCCCCTCCATCCTGGATGACGTTCTCCAGGTGATGGAGAGGCTCCACCATTAGAGGAGAAGGCAGCGGAGTCTTACACAACATTATGTAATAGAAGCTGGATAAGTGACTGCTGTGGGAAACAAATAGCTCCGATGTTATGGACAAACCAACATCCTCTGGCTAAAAGCAATTGTCACAGTTCAAATATATGTGACATTTATGAGACATTTGTTTCCTCGATGATCATGTACCACGCAGTAACACATGACCTGTGGACAGAACTGACAGCACCACAGCTTTATGGGAGATAAATCTACTTGATACACAGGACAGGGATTTCCGGTTTACGATTTCAACATTCCAGTCAAACAGATGACTTGTGAATCAGATCATCACAGAGAACTTCTAAGATGAGCTGCATACATCCACCATGTTTTGTGTCCATTTGTTGTGGTGTTCCCATAGCAGTGTACTATGGTCCATAGGGGTGTTATAATCCCCTTTCATGGGTTGAACCCTAAAGGGACAATGACACAAAGTTAATGTTTTTCTAGCATCGCTACTTGCAGAGGTAGATGCAATGTTTAAGTTAATAATTTAGCTCTCTCATGTCAAGTTCCAAGCAAGACAATCTTAGCCTCTCTAACTTTCCTCCTTTCCTATAGTAAACCCCCCAAATTGCTGGGCGGAGCATTGAAGACGACTGTTAAGACTTAAGAGTGCTATGTTTAAGAAAAGAAAAGCTGCGGCTGGAGTCCAAGGTCCTCGAGCTGTGACGTCTTGGCTCTTGGCGTGCTTGCCATTCTATTGTGTGCAGAGGGCAATTTCTCGTCCGCACGCATCCCAGAGGCCCCACTCAAAGGTAGACCAAGGTACCCCCCATCTCTCCTTCCCAACAATACAATGAAAACAAACACTTAGCTCTGCTTCCAATAAAAGCCAGCCAGTGGTGGCAGGTCGGGCTGCAACCCAAGCCAGGCCGCAGGTCCAAGACCTCAGAGAGAGAGAGAGAAGAGAAGAGAAAAAAAAGATTGCCAGAGAAGGCTGTTTTCTTAGCTGTAAATGGGAGTCCCATGCTCTGGTGAGTGGCGCGAGAGAAGGAAAGTGGTAAGAGGTAATGCGATACTTCCACATGTGCAGGGGGTGTCGAGGGAGGGGGACCAGAGACATCCATTACGACTCCTGATGAGGGTTTAAACACTAACTGCTGAACAAACAGACCCCCGACACGCGAAAAATGCTCGCTCGCACATACACTGGCAGACAAGTGGAGACGCACACACATCACGTACACATGCTCACATACAGATTTGTGCATGCTACTCTTGCCAATCCCGGTCCCTTTTCCCCAGACCTGGAAGGAGGAGAGTCCAAACAGAGCCCCAGTCTGAGCCCCAGCAGGGGGCTGTCAGGAGAGGCTGTGGGGCAAGGCGAGAACCAGTCGCATTCCTAGGTGCCCCTTGGGCCGTGCTGCAGAATCCACTAACCACTAGCGCCATGCTGCTCATAAACGTCTTGCGATAGATTTAGTACACCATGTACGACCAAAGAGAAACAGTTATGTTTGTGGGTACATCTGTACTGTATATCCGTTTTTGGCATCTCCCTTTCTAAACTGGATGTCACTGACCCTGTTTATTGTATGTTTTATGACAATAACACATTGTGAAACATTTTTGTATTGAAATATGCAATTTTTTTTTTTTTTTGAGAAGTAAATGAAAAAATAACTTTCAAATTCCAAGATTGGTGGTTTTAGGGATAGAGTTGCTCGAGTCAACATTTTAGAGAGCTTGTATGAGATTGTTTACATACTCTGATGGACTGACAGTTGTTTGGCTTGCTAACTGTTAGGAGCTGTCGGGGAGCCAATACGTCTTGTCCGTCACTTACACCTAACTGTTTCTAGAAGAATTATAGTCTTGGACTATCCAAGACAACAAGTGGCAGCATATTACATGCCAGATAGTGACACAGCCCTACATGACACAGGCATGTCAAGCAGGGTATCATTTCCAGTCACAAGTGAAGTATTACAGTGAAGTGAACCATGAAGCAACTGTTGTGTAGTTTGTCTGAGGCACACCTTCATCAGAGGCGTGGTGGCAGTCAATGGCTAACCAGGGTGTGTGCCACTGCTAGCCTTTTTTTGATCGATATTTCACTTTGATAAGCAGGAGAATAATCCATTCATTCATTTATCATACTACTTTGAACAGTGTTTCCCGTGCCTGCTGCTGTACAATGGCTTGTATGATCAAAGCCTCATTTATTTAATTTGTTAAATAGTGAAAGATAAATTGTGACAGACACAGACACACACACAATCAATCAAGTATTGCAGCAAGTATTGGTGTAGAAAATTTGAAAAATGTTGTATGATTATGTATGATGATCATCAATGATCAATTATCCTTATTCATCATGCCGTTTAAATAATCATGACTTCATTAACTGATAAAGGGAGGTTTCGTAGTCACACACAAATGCGTCCTTGGCCGTTATGATACCCCGTCATCTTCATGAGAGCTGCTCAGTGCGAGGAGTCGCACATTACATGTAGTTGAAACTAATGTCTCAAACTTTTTGAGGCTTATAATTACTCACATAAGACCCTAAATTACATAGTTCGAAGGTTTTTGTGGATTTCGGTTTCCAGGGTCTTTAAACTCAACAGGTTTGCAGCATCAAGAGTGATGTGAGAAGAAAGACACTGTAATTGGAGACAAATTATCTTGGCGCTGTACAAACTGGCCAAGCATCTTCAACTGTGAAGTAACCCTATCACATTTGGTACCACTTCTCTCCTCCAAAAAAAAAACTATCTATAAATAATAATATTAATAATAATAATAATAATAATAAAATCATCTTAAATACCAAGAAACCCTGTCATCTCACAAAAAAAAGAATGGCTTTTAGGAGTTACTTTTTTCTATCAGACAGGTACCAAATGTTTCCAAAAATATTTTGACAAATGAGGCATGAGTTCTTTTATTGTAACTGCATCTGGCAGCACAACCTAACGCTACCGAAATATGCTGCATGGTTTCACAGGGGTTCTCACATAAGGCTTTTCATGAAACTGATATTGTTTATGCTTTCTGTATCATGTCAGGACATATTATAGAACTACCCGTTTGCACGTTTTTGTTACATTTAAAAGTTGAGTTTAGGGCCAAGCCTATTCACAATAGCTCCCCCATTGCGTGATATGCGTGATCGACTAGGCCTATCTCAAGGCGTTGGGAATAAGTTCAAAAACATATAAATATTTGGAAATATTCACCACGCCATAATCACTCCAAGGAATTCATTCCATGTCTAATGAGTAAATGGCAATGCAAACACATCTACTGTAAGGGGAGTATTTTAACTAGCAATCCTAAATCAGTGTGTTTGTTTTGTACGGACTGCGTAGCCTTTTGTTCTTTGACCTCTCGTTACAGATCTTTATTTTGCCCAGACCTCATGTTCATCTTCTGCACCTCCTCTCTCTCTATACTATAGGGCTGCACCATTGTGAATACAATGAGAATCACGATTTTCTTTCTCTGAATTGAGATCACCATTCTCTCACGATTTTTTTTCAGCGTTCATTGCACTCATTTAGACGATGACAAATTAAAAAAAAAAAAATATCAATTATTGTCATCATCAACTTTTATTATTCTATATTATTGTTATTAATAAAATATATTGATGTAAATAGATTATCATATTATTGTTACTGCTGTTATTATTGCCGTTAGTTTTCTTTTATCATCATACTAATTTTGCTAAATGGCATAGTTAAAAAACGTAGAATTATAAATTGTAACACACAGCAAGAATGGGGAAATTTTTATGCAATTCCTTTCCATTGAATGGAGGATTGATAGTAGAATGGGTGCCAGATAACCCTAACCCTAACGCAAAACATTGAAGCCAGGATAGTTGTTGAGGGAATTGTTGTTTTCTCCTCCTCCAAACTCCAGGAGGAAGGTAAGAGCCTCCTTACCTGTGTGATCGCAGTCTGTAGGCCCCCGAGTTTTCATGTTGAAGTCACTATCGATAAAATGGACCATCAGGTTTTCACAACATTATCTACTCCCTGCAATACACGTTTGTTCACTGCTGATTGTATAGACCAGGTAATTATGCAAAGTTTGAAAAGTATTTGCGAGAGAGCATTGAGGAGCGCTTCCTAAATCTCTTGTTTTGCCGTGTTGATGGGATCCGTATCAGTATCTTACACTGCTTGCAAAGTAGCCTATATGTGTCGTTGTCTTGTTTGAACCCAAAAAAACGTCCACACAGCAGAATGTGAACCGTTTGGCGCTACGACCACAGGGGGGTGGACAGGGACTGCTGGATTCATTATGTCATTTTTATTTGCCCTACTATTATTTACACGTCACTTTTCCTCTCAGCCATGTGTCACTGTGTGACTCACAGTCGCTGGGTTTGTTTTCTCTCTTTCTCTTGGTCTCTGCTAGCTGCTCCGCCTCCTCCCTGCAATGTGCTGACTTCGTCACGAAAGTAGGAGCGCTTGTTTTGTTGCAGCTAATGTCCTGAATGAAAATGCGGCAGAATTAATGTAATTTACAAATTAAATCGGCAGTAGGTATGAATCAGGATCGCGATTTTATTTCGATTAATCGTGCAGCCCTACTCTATACCCCATCCAACTAATATCAAACAAACTTAATAACACTACGCAACCAATGACAAATAACTAATCTGCTCCTTTTGGGTCCATTCATTCATAGCTTTAGAGTCTTCAAGCAGACTTCCTCTGTTATCTCCATCTGGAGAGAGCTCAGTCCTCCACAGCCACATGCATCCCTCCCAGACTCAGGGGCTATTTTAGGTGAGAGTGCACTTTCAAGCACGAGCGAACCGGCGGGCTGGAAAAACGATCCCAGAATAGCCGATCTGCTACATCTGGTTTGTGTCGTGACAAGTCTGCGATGACTCTTCGCCTCTAGATGGAAGAAGCAGGCGTACAAAGCCCAGATTCAAATCCATCGCTATAGATGCACTTTAAAAAATACAGTATATTAAACGACACAATAAACTGTAATTCGTGACACGGTGATTCATGATGGTGTCACACTTCCAGAGGTGACAGGGATGAGGCAGATGGGCAGACAGTGAAGCCATATCAGAGGCGGTCTGGGAGGTGAGATATGAATTATTAGTCATATTGTGTGAAATCCTTAGTCGGCCACAGATGTGTCATCCTATTGTGATGGAGCAACTATTTACAGCTCGTTGGGGACAGCTCACACAAAACCTCTGCACTCAGATGCATTAGAGCCCCACAGTACATTGCTTCTTTTGCCACACAAGCCACAATTAATATTGAATTATTGTTCATGCTTTGACTTCAAGTTCATTCATGTTTTGCGTGGGGCAACATGACTCATGAGGATTCCAGGACTTTCTCAGCTGTGTACTTTACAATGGCCTGGCAGTCTAAAAAAAAACATCTCTCGCACTTATGAGAATGATTTACGGCACTTTGTTCATAAACCTACTTATTTTGCAGCATTTCATTATGAGAATTTATTATGGCATGGGGCAAAGATACGCAACTAAATCCAATCCAAATATGAGGGGCTGAATTAAGTCAGGAGCATGGGGAGCAATTCCACATACTGTGGGAGAGACGAGGGCCTCCCCATTCTGAATCTTAATATCCGTGGCGAGAAAAAGTGGGTGAATGGACTACGGCCCGTTACAAATCATGTCATAATAAAATGACGTCCTTGTCTCCTTTCTGGACAAGTAGAACAAAAACAGAGCCAGGAACATGTAGTTCGCATTCGACAGTTCAACAGTTCTCCGCAGTGTGTCTCCGTGAGTGCGGCGTAAATCTAACACACCACGGTATCGTATACTAAGTCATGCTCAAGGTCTGTGGACCCTGAGGGGGGTCTTGGAGGGGAGCTGGGGGCCCCAGCTGCATCAGGTCCCTCACACTGGCCCCAGACTCATTTATTAAGCCCAGCAGAGTTGGACGTGAAGCTGAGGCTGAGGTCATATGTGTGTGTGTCTCTGGGCTCCCTGCAGTGAGACCTTGACCCCCCTCAGCACCAGAGCTGGATTGATGAGGTTAAAGAAGCAAGTCTTCGCCCAAGCTGCTCCTATGTGATTGCAGCTGGCTGAGGGAGAGACGGGGCTATAGAGGGGGGAGAGGATGGGAGAGCGGACCTGATGTTTGGCTTCCTGATAGACTCTCAGGGATAGGACCTCCAAGGCTCTTTTTATTCCCCTTTTCTTTCCCCTCCATCACTATCTGTCTCTCTTTGTCCACCCCCCTCGGCGTCCACTGACCCCGGGCCAGATGTGGAGCATTATTACTATATATCCACACTGGTTCAGCCATTATGTCATGTGGGGCCTCTTTAGCGAGGTGCGTTCTTGCTGAGGGCTAATGTGAAAATTACCCCGCCATAGTCATGTTTTCATTCTCGGGCGCAGCGCAAAAAAAAGAGAGAATGAGATGAAGCAATCAGCTTGGGATATCTGTAAGGCAAACCCGGTTACCATAATAACATTAAAACAGATTAGTGTGACAAGTCCCAGTGCGCAGGCTGTGAGCCCCACATGCTGGCCCTGACGAGGGGGCCTGAGACACCGCACCGGGTCGAGGGGTGAAAGCCAGTTCACCGGCAGCTCTGGGGAAACAGATAAGTGTCTACTGATCCCTACTGGTCCCACACAGACTCCTTGAGGAGAGCTACAATGGACATGGTGAAGAGGAAAAAATAAAACATGACATCATACTAATCTCAAGTCTAGAAAGAAAAACTATATTCTCTATGGATATAGCTGAAATGAGATTATCCTTGGACAGGAAAGGAGCTAATGTGTGCTGGCAGTGAAGGAGAAAATATTGGGCATGCAAAATCAATTAAAAGAAAATTCAAAATTGCAATACTGACTACTGTGATTTCCAAAACACAAGTGGCAACATATATGCATCAGAGGTGAAATGCTTTAGACCGTTTGCCTCAATAAGGTATTATGCTTTTCTGCAGAAGTCCATGGCTACAAATCAAGATGTAATTTGAAATAAATCCCTCAGATTCAAACTGAGCGGCCTGACCCACACCACACACAAACGCACTAAAAATATTTATAGAAAAAAAAATCAATTTGCTTTTTTGTCAGCAGCTATGGGGGCATAAGCTGACTTGGCACCAGCATGGACATTTTGGGCAGCCTCTCGTGCCAGGCTACCATTATAGCATGCCGCTCCTCTGGGGTTGCTGTGTGAAGCACCGCATTCCTGGGCTCTCCCAGGTCAGACCCGTTTAATGAGCAGCGGACCAGGGGCCTTGGGCCAGCGCCGGGCCAACTCTTTGCCACTCCAAGGCAAACAAACTGAGTCCCATTTAACCAAACACATTGTTCTAGGCTAGGAGAGAGAAGCGCAAGTACTGGGGCAATATTTGCACCACTGATACGAAAATAAAACCTGAGAAAGTTTACATACCTCTCTTTGTGGGACAGTGTTTAGGAAATAGTATTTGTGTTGGAAGCGGTGCACATGGGAAGATTTTGTAACATAGGGCTGACATTATGCTTCATGGGAGAGGGAGGGAATTACATCTAATTACAACTAAGCATATTTGGGTTATGGAGAAGTTGGATCGTTACCATTGCTGGCTCAGGCTGGGTGATTAGTATTTTACTCGTACCTGTGAAGAAATAAACTGGCCAGGTTGTGATACTGGAACGACAACTTCCGGCTGTCCTTCAAGCCACGAAATCTTCAATGGGTTTCCATTAAGGCCACTTTCATTCTTAAATGCCAGTTCCTACAGAAAGAAAACAATTTGTTAGTGGATCTGTGGACAGGACGGTTCCTCTACCACTATATTAGGACAGAAACAGCTCTTTCTCCGTGTGATTTCCCTAACGTTTTGTTATATCCTTCCCCTGGGCATTTGTGCTGTAGTAGAATATACATATGCGGGGGGGGGGGGGGGGGGGACAAAACACATACAAACATGGGAAGGGGGGTGAACTTATAACTATCCCAAACCCCCTGAACATGGCTAAGACCCAGAGATGAGCAGGCAGAGACCGCAGACCCTGAGCCAGGATCAGGGTGGAACGACAGATTTGTTCTCTGGAGGGACGACCGCACGACGTGGTGGAGGAACCACAACAAAACAGCACATCATCGATCGCAACAAAGAGCCCCAGGACCCAGACGCTGGGGAACAATGAGGCGGCGCAAGTCCTTCCGTCCACTGGTTCTCATCAGCGCAGCACAGAGAGCTCCAGTGTACAAGATGACTACAACAACATGATTTTGGAGTCGGGTACCGTGGCCCGGGGGGTGTCTCGCTCTGTGACAGGTGTCATTCTCAGTCATAATCAAACGCAACAGGTCACCTTGGATGGATGTCAAGGCTAGTGAGTAGTAAACAAATGTGGTTCTACGCAAATGCCCGCTTTGAATAGGATTTTCATGATGGAATAAGCAGAATGAGGACACTGACCAGGGACGAGTTAGGTACTTACAGCTGCTCTGACAGTTGCAAATTCAACCACAGCACTTCCTTTCTTCTTATTCGATACAAGCACATTCAAAACATCCCCGTACTGGAGGTAAAAAAGAGAATGAAAGAAAAGTAAATGAGAGAGGAAAGAGAGATGCAGAACATTCAAATCAGTATTTCCTGTCACAGCACAAAACATAACCATGAAAATGCAAAGCATACGCAGACACAAAAACTCAAAACACTGGCGAATGCAACAGACTTCTGGAATAAAACTGAGGTTTCAATATGTGTTTGGTTATTAAAACCAAATCTCTAATGATAGGGTTCTTATGTCTGGGCACGAGCCAGAGACATCGTACAGAACATTCAAGTAACAAGACGTACAGAAATGAGACCTCTGTGACATCTCAACCGAGACCAGCCTGGGACATCTGAGCAATGCTGGATGTCATCATTTGAGCTCCTCCTTGTGCAGTGAGAACCATCGATAAACCATGTTCTGGTATGGAGGCTGAAATTAGCTATGGCCCTCGCCCAGCTCCCTGCCAATAAGACTAAGAACAGGGACGAAGGGTTGGCTAAGGTCACTCCCTGACCTCTGTCCAAGAGAGGGCGGAGGAATGGGGGGACGCTGGGGACAGGTTTTGGCTGGGGCGGCTAAACCCGTGGGGCCGGTTGCACAAAGCACCTTAAATTAAGATTTGGAGTTACGGTTTCCTTCAAATAAAGTCTATTGCACAAAACAACCTTAAGTCTTCTCCTTAAGGTCTCCTTAAAATGTTCACTCAATATTTAAGGCTTTCTCCTTATCTTGGTCTTAATACTTAACACATTCACTGCCAACAGTTTTTCCAATACTGTAGGTAGCTTCTGCCAAGGGCTTTTTTGAGGATTCTGGCTCATCTTTCAAGAGCCGAGGATTATTTTTATGCTAGGACTTTGTGAACACAAAATATCTCAAAAGAACTAATAGAATGTGTGCTTTCTCTGTCTAAAAGAGTTAGTTTTTATCATGTTCTGTTATGTAGGCATTAGCAGTTGAATACAGCATGGTTTCAGCATCTGAGAAGGAAAGCTGAGAAAAATGCATTTTTGTGAAATTCGATAGAACAGGCAGAACAGTCACTTTAACCATTTATTTTTGGCATCAGTGAGACATCAGACATCTAAACAATATAGTTCTGAACAGTAATTTCCTCCATAACAGCACCCCCACCCCCCTCTCCTTCAAACTCCTCCCTCCGTGGGTGTGTCTCTGGTGGCTTTGCAGCGTTTGTCACAGGCGAGTCTCTGCTGCCTGTCTGTGCTGCCTGGCTGCTGGCGGCCGCTCGTCGGGCGAGTCTGGATGGGGCTCGTTCGTTTCTGGGTTTTCGGTTGTGAGCTGGGATGAAGCTGCGTGCGATTCTGGGCTTTCTGCTGGTGTTTCAAAGTGTGTTGCACCCAGAGTCTATTTTTGGAATCCCCCACCGTTGTGCGCCATCGCGAAAGCGTTTTCGCCAAACCATTTTCATGAGAATGGCTTCCTCACGCTTTTTCCTGGTGTTTTTGCTCGGCTTCCTCTAGTCTGGAGAGCACTGTCGCCACTTAGTGGGTCGGTAAAATAGGTTATACACATTCAATAGCTCCCACATTTTTATAGGAGATGTAAAAGGGTTTGATCCACGTCCCACCGTCAAATTTTTTTTTTTTTTTTTTTTTGACGAGTTAACTCGTCCACGGCAGTCAACCGTTGTTGTTTTTTTGACGAGTTAACTCGTCGACGGCAGTGAACGTGTTAAGAAGCTCCTTAACGGTTGCACAAAAAACATTAGCAACCAAATTAATGGAAAAAAACTAAGGCACCTCTGGCTCTATCTTAAAGGAGTTTCATGGCGATAAATGAAGAAAATGAACGCATCCCGAGAAGAGTGTTCAGAGACCGGGAGAACCCGAGAATTTTCATTGCAATTTACTCCCACATTCGTTGTTTTCGGTTTGCTTATTAGCGGATCAAATGTAGTACTTTTTAGTATGTGCTTTCTCTTGTTGTATTCATCCCTCCTCTGACCAGTTTGGTTTTCTTGCATTCTTTTCTTCTGCCATTTCTAGGCCTCAGCCAACTTTGTGAGACAATAGGTTGTATCTATCACAACATCAGCGCGGACCCCGTGGTCACACCATGCGAAAGCACACTTGACTGTCTCCATGGAAACAGATGAATTTTACTGCCGTAAAATCTCTTCCAGTGCAGTAAATGCCAGTCAGCGTTTTCCTTAACCAAGGAAACCTTTTAAGGATGTCTGTGCAACACCCTTAAGTATATTCATCAGCTGAGGAGAAATCAAACCTTAACTCATTGAGTGCCAAGGACGAGTATAGTCGTCAATTCAAATACTAACGTTCAGTGCCAATGACGACTAAAGTCGTCAATTGCGTTTTTTGACGGTGGGACGTGGATCAAAGCCAGATCCATCTCCTGTGAAAGTATGGTGGATGTTGAATGTGTAAAAGCTATTTTACAGACCCATTAGGTGGCGACAGTGCTCTCCAGATTAGAGAAAGTTGAGTAAAAAAACAGAGAAGAAGTCATGGGGAAACGGAAATCACATCCGTATGCATCGATATGCATGAAGCATAACGTTAGCTGTGCCTGCAGCAGCCAATCTGCTGCCACAATTGAGCCCCTCCGTGTCCGCTGCGATAGCCCATCCGTATGATTTAGTTGCCGACACCAGCGTCTTTCTGAAAAGTTACATTATTCAAAGCTGGGAGCCGGCGACATGCTGTGAAAAAGCGGGGTGCAGCGCACTTTTCAGTGCAGAGCAAACGCAGAGCAAACGCAGCAGAGCCACCAGACACTCCCACGGAGGAGGAGGAGGAGGGGGGTGGGGCACGCAGGGCAGCATACAACCATTGACAGTAAACACAGACCCAGACAGCAGGCTCGATGGACAGAGACAGGCAAACAAGCTAGAATATCTGATGCCCACCAGCAGTAAATCAAGACCAGCAAGAAGCTGCAACCAGCAGCGCACGCAGGGGCCAGCGCTGCTGGTTGCAGCTAAAAAATATTATTTTGCCAAACAAAATTCCTTTGTTTTCACAGTTTTATTGAAGGAAATTATTTTTGAGGTGTGACTACATCAGAAAATATTAGCTTCAGAGTCAGTCATGTGCTTGAAATGCTTCATTTCACAAAAGGCTAATTATCTCAGCTTCTAATTTGAAACGCCTCTTTTTGCTCAAAACAACCTATCTTCTCCGGCTCATAACTAAAGAACGGAAAATGATATCAATAAACTTTTTTTTGCTGATGATAGAAGAGAGTCTCCTCGTTCTTTGTGCGTGTTCGGTGTTTACATAGCAATATCACACAATATTCTGTGGGCCTCGAGAAATCACTGAAAACGCACTGAAACTCTGGCACTGGGAGCGTCCGTTCTCCAAAAGTGGCTGGCACTCAATGAGTTAAGTGTGATACTTAAGGAGAAAACCTAAGGTGCTTTGTGCAACCGGGCCCTGGTCCCTCTCAGATGAAGTCATAATAGGAGCGAAGGGATTTTGGCCTGTGGTGGAGTTCCTCATGGGTCTGTCTCTGTAGCGGACGGGCCTGTGTCACCTGTAAGAAATCTCCTCCCCACCCAGAGCAGAGGCTCGGGAGCAAAGAGGAGCAAGGAGTAGGCTTCTGAGAATCACACGATTCCCTGGAGATGGGAAATGTAGTTCTCTGGGAACGGGATGGGCCAGGAATGCTAATGATTGCTGAGGACACTCCAGAGCAGGCCAACAGTGACAAAGGAGACTCTCTAAAGGGCCCCATTTCATCAAATCTAAACATCTTAATATGTCTCTTTTTCCTTGAAAAGAACACGTAATATTTTGAATGGCCAAAGTACACAAATCCACACACGTACACATAGACACACATACTTGCTTTCCCACACAGAGGTGGCTATTTCTACTCTCCCAAACCAATAACCGTCACTCATCGGAGCTTGCCAGCTCAAACTAAATATTTTTTCCCCAATTTCACTCCCTTTAAGAATTAAAAAAGCAACAATCCCCTTTTTTCATAGTCTTTGCTCTGACCCAGCCCCTCCTTGCCTGGGACCGTATTGATTGAGTGCGTGCAGAGGAGAAATTCAAACGCCTATTTCCGGGCAGGCTGACGTCAGTGACACTTGCCCTATCCTCATTCCAGGCCAACCTACGCCCCACCAAAAGCCCCCGTGGCGGATCACAGCACAAGGTGGTACCGGCTTGCATGAGAAGAGCACATTTCCGAGCGACTCCCTTGGCACAGCTAAATCACCTGGTAACAGGGGCACTACTAACAATGGCGTGCATGGCTTTAAAAGGGCACTACAACATTGCCCTGAGCACTTTCACTGCAACAAAACTTAATGGGCCTTGTTTAAGGGGAAGAATAAAACCATCTACAACGCTGATGTCATGCAGACCTCAAACATGGCCGGACTCTGCAGGCAGCTTTTGTTACAGAGGAGCTCTCTCAGGTCCCACAGAAAGGTGGGACCTCATCTGTTACTCTCTGTTGTGTGCAGGGGGGGAACCCCAGGGGGTTCCTCCGTATATAACCCCCCCACTAAAAACATGCAGAAGATCAGATCGTCATCGTCATCCGACCAGTGACGACAACATCCGAAGTTGGTCCCCGGGCGCTGTACGAGAAAGCGACCACTGCTCCTGGCCTGCCCCCCGGAGGAAAGGACATGCCTGGATGGGTTAAATGCAGAGGACACTTTTCACCGGCCACCGTCAGCATGAGTGTGTTGTGGCCGCATGCATGTATTGTGGTGTTCGTGTGACAATAAAAGACGGGCTTGTCCGTTACGAGAGTTTTTTTTAGTAGGGCTGAGCAATAAAATCCATATGGCAATATATCGTGATCCCCCCCCCCCCCCGATTTTTTGCACAGCTGTGTATTCAGTGACACAAAAATAATACTTTTTTCACTGAATGTAACACACTCAACAGTCGTTTTGACTCAATTTGTCCACTAAGTTATCAATATAAAGTGATGTACTACATATTATTACACTACCTGGGTGGTACACAGCGAGTTGTATTTTCAGCTGTATTTTTTTATTTTCAGTAAATTATGTAGCGTATCGCATCTATTGTATCGCAATGTATCGTGATAAAATCGTATCGTGACCCATATATCGTGATACGTATCGTATCGTGAGGTCCTTGCCAATACCCAGCCCTAGTGTGCAGAGCACGAATCTTCAAATGTATCAAGAATGTTTTTGTACAATTTATTTGTGGCCGTTATAGCACTGCAGCGCTAAATATTTGACTTTTAGGGATACCCACCTTTTGTAGAAGTGTGGAAAGAACGTCTTGAGAGTAGCCCCCATTCGTCTCATCATCCTTTTTACACTTCCACTTCAACTGGAAAGAGGGAGAAAGAAGACAGACAGGAAGGACAAGTCAATATTGGTCAAGATGATACCGATACAAATAGTGCATGAAAACAGCTACTCTGTATGATCATATCTAGTAACCAGTGGGTGCACAATGCATGGAACTGATTCATCTAAGCTATGCTCAGGAGACAAAGCACGCTGGGCCGGCTACGTCTGGCTCTGATGACACATAGACTTGCACAGCATCATCAGGACAGAGACCGGCGCTACGGGCGCAGAGGTATTGTTAAGCTGTTGAAGCATCGCCATGGCACCACCTGTGAGACCTGCAGTCAATTTCCACTGAGCCGGAGGTGCCGGGCAGCTAGAAAGAGCAAAAGTCAACACGTGGACCTGTGTACCGGAGACTGCACCGTGACTCACCTGCTTAACTCTAAGCCCACAGAATAGAGCTCAACACCAGCCACTTTAACGAGCGCGTAATCCAAAGCAGCTCCATGCCAAAGGAATGTGCTCTGTGGTGGGCAGGGAGGGAGACAGTCCTCGGGTATGCGGCTAAGAGGAAATGTCTGTAACGCTGATACTTAATCAATGACAATTGTTGTGGACAATTTAATAGCCAGAGTTTTGTATTTGTCCCCTTCCAAGGTTCAGACGCCAACCCTTACTGGCCCTTTGTTTCCCCCAACCAATGTTTCCCCCATTTTCTCCCCAATTGTACTTGGCCAATTTCCCCCTGCTGGCCCGGTCGCTGCTCCACCCTCAGCCAATCTGGGGAGAGCCGTAGACCAGCATCATGCTTCCTCTGACACATGCACAGTTGCCAGCAGCTTCTTTTCACCTGACAGCAGGGAGCTTCACCAGCAGGACGTAGCCCGTGGGAGGATCACGCTATTCCCACCAGTTCCCTTCTGCCCCGAACAGGCACCCGTACCGACCAGAGGAGGCGCTAGTGCAGCAACCAGGACACGAATCTGGCTTCCCACCCGCAGACACAGCCAATCGTGCCTCTATGGACGCCCGACCAAGCCAGAGGTAACACGGGGGGCGCAAACCTGCGACCCTCATGATGTTGGTAAGCAGGGAATCTACTGCTACACTACCCGCCCCGGACGCCCGCTACCAGCCCTTAGGTTAAGCAGGATCTAACCTTGCGTCACCAGGTTCTCTCAACCTCTCAGAGGAGAGAGAGCCTGGTAAGTGTTACTACAGGCAGGAAGACAGAAGAAGATCCGCAGGGTTTTTGTTCCCCCATAGAAATGCAGCAGTAGGCAGCCTAACCTCGCCAGTCGCTATGAGTTAGAGAAGAAATGAGAAGCATGGACATACCAAATGAAGTACTTGAAGAAACTTGCCGGATCCATAACATTACATCTGAACGGAATGCAAGAATTGAGTAGAGTATTGTCCTGGAGTACAGCACTTTGGTTCCGGGTCTTCCGCCCATAGCCGGAAGACTCGGAATGAGGTTTTTCCATCCAGACTAAGCAGGATCCATATTCCACTCTCACCTTAATGGTTGTGTCTTTGTTGGAGCTGTGGTCCTGTTCTTTCCTTGTATAACCCTGTGTCTTTGTCTTTTCTTTGTTTTGACTATGAGGCACTGTGTCAATTTTGTTTTAGGAAAATAAATTACCACGAATGATTTTCGCAGGAATCTGCCTATTTTTAACCTTTTCTCCCACTGTGCTCCTGATTGGTAATTTCTCCCGTTAATCTCACGATTTCATTGTGATAAAAAATCAAATATGAAAAAAAATGGAGCAGGCTTAGTTTTAAAGCCAGTGAAGGTTCTGGTATCATATGAAACTAGATGGCCTAAGGCATCCATTGGTACAACATTGTATTACCTTGACGGGAAGGTGGCTAAATAACACTCTTTTAAACTCACTCTTAACTCTTTTAATTGATTTTTAAAAACACTGGAGTAAAAAACAATATAAAACAAGATGTTTCGGTGTTCATCCAAACACCATCATCAGTTGTAAATGCAGCAGGAAGTAACTCGGGCAAACAAATCCACACAAGAAAAGTCAATTGACAAACACATGGCATGAAGTCACATGACTTCTTGAGATGTAGTCCTTAGTGTGTGTTTGCCAGAGAAGATGTCCTCAGCAGCTTACGGTGGAGCCCCTCCCCCCACTTGTGAGGTGGAGCATGTTGTTCACCCCTCTTTTGAACCAGCAAACTTCTCTGTCCAAGATGTCCTAAATAACACTCCAAATTTAGGCTAAATTTTGGCAAGGGAAATACTATTTTCAAACGGGTGACCTTTGACCTCTCAACTCAAGATATCTGAATGAAAATGGGTTCTATGGGTACCCATGAGTCTCCCCTTTAAAGTTTACAGATAAGGTAGCATTTTTCGATAGGGTAGCACAAGCATTTCGACAGTCCTGACAGGGGGCGCATCTGCCGATAGGCTACCCCAGAAAATCAATCTCCCTCTTTTTCACAGGCCAATGTTGGCAGGTATGATATTCAAATCAAGCTATCATTATTCTAAGTCTGAATAGAAGCTGAACAGCCTCAATGAACAACTTCTACAAAAGGCAGCAAGATCATTTCTCAATTTGCTATGTGCCTGGCAAATGGTGATTTCTGTTCCCATACTCCAGGCTTAAGAGAGATATTGTGCAACTTCTCATATCCATTTACACAGCACGGCAGGGTCGAGGCCTTATCACACTAACTGCTTGGAGCAGTATTATAAATGGCAAGCACTGAAGAGTTGATTCTGCTCCAGGATTCTGCTAACTGTCAAGAGGACCAGGATTTCTGGGAACTACCCTGTCTACATGGGCTCTTTTACCAACAATTATGCCAAAAATGTACATTCTGCTTCCAAAAGTGCTCACCTCTACCGAATGATAACCTTCTTGCCCATTCATCTTCTGATGAGGCAGAAAAGGGTTTGGGTGATGTCCATGATTTCATCCCACGCCAAACATG
The DNA here is from genome assembly GCF_964638095.1 of Poromitra crassiceps. Classification (NCBI taxonomy): domain Eukaryota; kingdom Metazoa; phylum Chordata; class Actinopteri; order Beryciformes; family Melamphaidae; genus Poromitra; species Poromitra crassiceps. Next base: position 39,427,113 of record NC_139625.1, on the reverse strand, counting down.
TTGCTGCAGATGTTCTCTTGCTACTAGTTTAAACAACTATACAGAGGATGGATATTACTGGAAAAATCTAAATTGTTTTTTCTGGCTTTGATATTTATAACCCCCCCCGCCACACACACACACACACACACACACACACACACACAAGAAGATTAGATATCAGAGAAAAAATACTCCCAACATGAAAATAAGATCTAAAAGAGCTGCCATGATGTTAACAGATGCCAATTTGCTGGAAGATAAGCTAACCAGCACACCACTTATCTAATATTCCTAGAGATCTTTTTTCTTCTTCTAAAATTAGCTCAAACCCTGAATAACATGTTAAGTATTTGTCAAAATTATCAAATGTATGTTTTAAGGGGAAATGAGAATCTAATAGGATAACATTGGTTCAAAGTAAAAGATAAAGGACTGATAATATTAGAAGTCCAGCCTCACTGGACAAGGAAAACCAAAGAAATTACATGGGTCTGAACCTAGATACAATATGGGTGTCAACACAAACTTCAGGTGTATTTAATTTCCATGTAGCAATACTGCCTCACAGCCCATATTGAAAACAAGTAACAAGCTGGAATTATTAACTCCCAGAGTGCACTCACAACAACAACCCTTGAGATCAATCTACGCAATTATGTTCCCATTTAGGTGAACATGACATGTAATACTGTCTGACTTAAGGCTGCTGCTTGTTTTTTTAACTGAACACACAACGTTGGGGAATATGCACTGCTGCACTAGATGGCTATCAAATTTTAAAAGCAGATTAAATGTCTAAACACATTAGCTAACATCCCCAGTGTCTGTTAATATGCACAGGCTAGGCGGTTTCCAGGAGGAAATATAATAAGCCTTCTCTTGGCATCATGACAGCTCTCCTGACGGCGGCGGGCCTGCTCTGGAGGAACGGCCGTTCAAACAGCCGATGGATGTGCTCAGTGCTGGGACAGCGCATGGGCTCTCTCTCTGATTTACAGATGTCTTCGTATCTATCAAAATCCCCACTGACATTCAGTCTGTGCTCTTGCTCAGATGGAGCAGTTCCTCCTGAGTATGTTGAGACCCCCCCCTCTCTCTCTCCTCCAAGAATCTCAACCCACACATTGACCTCTCCTCCCAGCCTCATCCTCTGACTAGAAGTTCAGAGCAGAGAGACTTACTTTTAATTTTGGGGTCAAGTTGCTTTTGGAACATCTCTCCACTTCTGAGTCTGAGAGAAAACATAAGCAGGAGGGAGATGAGACAGAGGGGGGGGGGGGGGGGGGGGGGGACAAAGAGACAATTGTTCAGCAAGAAAATATGCCATTGGAGACGTGCGGTCAAGGATGTGTTTTTTTGCCACTGCAGTCAAGGGACCATGCCGTTGTCTCATTCTCGAGCGGCTGGACACTGACAGCGATTCTAAATCAACCTGTGGTAAATGTTTGGCCCTCCGGTCCATTCACCAGACTGGCTCTCGCTACAGTCTGATGACCCAAGCTGTGCCTCCTGAGCGGGAAGCCAGCACTGGTCCATCAGACGGCTGGGGAGGCCTGATCGCGTGCGAACAGAAGGAACGCGGAGAGGACGTGCTAACTGTGCCGGAGTAATTGTCCCGCCGCAGAAAGGGGTCTAGTGTAGTGCGGGCCAAGACCCAGTACTCCCTTAAATACTCCAACTTTACTAGACGCTTACAGAGCCTTTCCCCATTGCTCCAGGATGGAGACGTTCAGGCTCTAATGCAAATATGTTATCAAGAGGTTAAAAAAAATGGACGGACAACTCTGTGTGTGTGACACATGGCATGCGTTACGTAGCCAAGTCGCCTTATTGCCAAGAGCCTAAAATAGACCTTTTCAAACAGTGTTTTCTTTCTTCAGTTTTCCCAAGTAACATCAATTCAAATATACTTGCAGTTATTGTTATTGTTTTTATGTGAATAATATTTGGTCAACCACAGGCTGCCTGGTGAGTGGTGACTGCTGTGGTTTTCTAGACAGGCTTGGACTGACAGTATGAGTTGGGAGGGTGTTGGGGAGGGGGTGGTCCTGTGAGGGTTCTGGGGTAGTGATAGGACTGGACTAGATTAAACTGAATTTAATTAGGCTGGACTAGACTGTGCTGGACTGGATTTGATTAGGACGGATTGGACTAGGCTAAATATTGAGTTGGGCTTGGGTGTTGCTGGTGTAGTAGCAGTACTTGTGTGAGCGTAGTCAGCTGTGCGCTGCAGCGGTCCATCTCGCTCTCTCTGGATCTGTTCTCTGACGAGCCTCTGTTCCTCCTGAAGCTGCCTGGAACCCTCCTCCCTCAAACGGGCAATCTGGTGGAAGGGACACAGGTTCAGTAAAGTGCACACTGCACAGACAGACTGATGGAAGGGACACAGGTTCAGTAAAGTGCACACTGCACAGACAGACAGATGGAAGGGACACAGGTTCAGTAAAGTGCACACTGCACAGACAGACTGATGGAAGGGACACAGGTTCAGTAAAGTGCACACTGCACAGACAGACTGATGGAAGGGACACAGGTTCAGTAAAGTGCACACTGCACAGACAGACTGATGGAAGGGACACAGGTTCAGTACAGTGCACACTGCACAGACAGACTGATGGAAGGGACACAGGTTCAGTAAAGTGCACACTGCACAGACAGACTGATGGAAGGGACACAGGTTCAGTACAGTGCACACTGCACAGACAGACTGATGGAAGGGACACAGGTTCAGTACAGTGCACACTGCACACAGACAGACTGATGGAAGGGACACAGGTTCAGTACAGTGCACACTGCACACAGACTGACTGATGGAAGGGACACAGGTTCAGTAAAGTGCACACTGCACAGACAGACTGATGGAAGGGACACAGGTTCAGTACAGTGCACACTGCACACAGACTGACTGATGGAAGGGACACAGGTTCAGTAAAGTGCACACTGCACAGACTGACTGATGGAAGGGACACAGGTTCAGTAAAGTGCACACTGCACAGACAGACAGACAGGCTTTGAATGATGGGGAAGAGTGCATCACATATCAAGTGTGCATCATACAGTATAGCTCAATATTCACTCTCCTATTCTGTGCTTCACAACAGGTATCCATATCAGCATGCCTCAGGGAGAGAGAGCAAGTCACCTCATTTAATCACTTCTGGCATCAACACCTTGCCATGAGACAGAAAATGGAACAGTGCCACCTACTGGTAATCTCTCCTCCCCATACGCACAGGGCCCCATAATTACATGCTTGAAGCACGTTGAGCGCGAGCCATGACTCACCTCGGAAACACGCACAGCCTTTTTATTTATCATTGGCTTTACAAACAAAGTGCAGCAAGTCATGCAATATCAGCTAATGGATTCACTTCTAATTATGATATGGCAGTGAAAAAAACACACACTCAGATAGGGCCTTTGTTCATGGCCCAAGTCTGTGGAGGATTCCAACTCAATCAGAAGGGAGGATTTGAGGAAAAGCAGAATCAAAGCACCTGGGTGTGCTTCATTATTTCCAGTGGTGCCGTGATCTACCTTGTTTCCAGCACACAGCTGAGCCTGCAGCGTGTTGTGATTCTCTGCATCTTCACCAGGACATTCAGCGCTACGCTAATATCACCTGTCATCTGCTCACTGTGTTGTCTCTTACCTCCTCTTCTAGTGTTCTAGTGATTTTCACCTCCTCCTGGCTCTGGGCTTCAGCTAGTCTCTCCCTGGTCTCCAAGTCTGTCAGAATAACACACACAAACACACAGGTATGGACAACAACAACAAAATCTCAGTCAATATCACATTCATATAGAATATTTCTAAGAACTTTGGAGATACACCATCACTGGAGATATGTGCTCTATTTTTATGCTAACCATCAAATCATTAAAATCTAATTTCCTGGAGGTAATAGACAAAACAGTTTCTGTTGTCATGAGGGCTAACCAAATAGTTTATTGTTCAACAAGTTGCAAAGTTACAAACAGAAAGTCTCCAACTGTGACAAGTATCTTTCTGTTTACATTTCACAAAGTGCCACATGCACTTTTGTGGCGGAGGACATTTTGGAATGGCTTTGTGGTGTACTGGTGTAGTGCCAGACTTGCGTAGTTATGATTCTCGTGCTTTTGTTTTATCTTGTATTGCTACTGGACTATCCATGTTGTTCTCTTATGCACACAAAACAACAACACACATTTTGCTGTGTTGACCCTATATGACGATTTAAGTATATTTTTTTAGATAACACTTATTCAATATCATATCAAAATGTGTTACTCAAGAGCCTCGAGATGCTTTGAGATTTGTAAAAGGGACTCACCTAGCTTAACCTTCTTCCTTTTGTCATCTAGTTTGCTGTTCCTCTCTTCTGCTTGTTTCTTGGCAGCACAGATCTTATCATAAGCAGCCTGAAAAGACCATAAGACACAATGATAAATAGTTTGTGTTTCTGTGTGTGTGTTTGTGTGTGCGTGTGTGCATGCGTGCGCGCATGCTTGCGTGTGTGTGTGCATGCGTGTGTGTGCGCGATGCGTGCGTGTGTGTGTGTGTATGCGTGCATGCGTGCGTGTGTGTGTGTGTATGCGTGCGTGTGTGTGCGCACATGCGTGCGTGTGTGCGTGCGTGCGTGTGCGTGCGTGCGTGCGTGCGTGCGTGCGTGCGTGCGTGTGTGTGTGTGTGTGTGTGTGTGTGTGTGTGCGTGCGTGCGTGTGTGTGTGTGTGTGTGTCAACATCTATGTATGACAGGCTGCGTGACATCAATGGTCTTACCCTGGCAGCAGCATCAGTCAGCACCTCTAGAGCCTGAGACAACTGGTGGAAGAGATCAGCTGCAAGAAAGAGACAAAACCAGAAGATTGATCAAGAATCTATTAGTTACAATATAGAGAGACAGGATTTGAGGTTTTGGTGTGGAGGAGAATGCTGCTCAGGGAAGCTACATTTGACATGATGGGGAATGAGAGCATTACAGGCAACAATATGGTTAACTTAACAATGCACAAACAAATGGCACCAAGCGGTAACTTCGTGACCAATTTATATGCAAAGGAAGGCAAGGCAAGGGGATGGCGACAGGGAGAGAGAGGGAGGAGAATGCCAGTCCAACTAGGGGGCTTATGCGAAAGGAGGCAGTGGGTAACTCGGCGTGACGTCTCCAAGCCAGCGCTGGGACTCTGCGGCTGACATAAACGGAGACATTTCCTGCATTAAAAGGTGCCTGAAGTCTCACGAAACCTGTTTCCTCCAATGACATGGTCGTGCATTCCCACAGAAACCCCAGGCCTCTGCAGCTATCTCACATTAGAGCACCTCCAGGGGCCACTGCCGCAATCACCGCTGCCACGCAAGACTCTGACTCCCCGCTCGTCATGTGAACACACGCACACACACGCACGCGCGCACGCGCACACACACACACACACAGACACACGCGCACACACACGCACGCACACACACACACACACACACACACAGACAGACAGACACACGCGCATGCGCACACACACACACACACGCGCACACACGCACGCGCACACACACGCACGCACGCACGCACACACACACACACACACACACACACACACACACACACACACACACACACACACACACACACACACACACAGCGAGACCACAATCCCACTCCCCGCCATGTAACCGCCACACTACTGCACTAGACTAGCCCAGCTTAATCATTCACTTATGGGAGGCCTAACGGAGCGCTTCAGTTACTCCCTGTGGGGACCGGCAGTGCACACAAACAGGAGGCTCTGGGGATCATACTGCCAGCGGAGGAGGTCAGGTTACCTACACGCATATAATGAGCTGGAATGAAATCCAACTGGGGAGGCCCGCCATGCCCACTAGGCAGCTCAGAGTGTCACAACACGGGGGGGGGGGGGGGGGGGTGAGAGATGGTGGTGGGGGGTGTCTTCAGTGAAGAACCTATGACCTCCGCGTCACCTCTGATGTGTCCAACCATCCCTGGAAGGCCTGTGAGTTGGCCTGATCTCGTGCAGTCGAGAGCGTGTCTGTCCATGTGCGAGTTAAAGTGGCGAGGCCCTCCAAACCACTTCTTTTGCATTTCTGGGAAACGGACCCCCTGCTTTTCTATTATTCCTCTCAACCCCATCACCCCCCACCTCCAATTTCCCAGTTTTCCCCCCCTGTCATAATCAGGAATTGTCTGAAGCATCCAGCAACCGCACAAACCTCACTTGAAAACATGCCTCACGACCAGTCTTTTGTCCAAGGTGCATTTCCCCCCCCCCCTCCTGACAAAAAGCTTCATTGAAATTTCCTTGTCTAATTGTGGACATGCTGGTTGGCGACAGGCCACAGGACGACTCCAAAGCCAAGGAGGGATGGAGTGTGGACAGCCTGGTGGCGATGGATGGTGCTGCTGGTGGTGTCTGGCTGGCCCTTGTTGGGTCCAGTGCCGGCGGGAATAGAGGCGCTGGCTAGCCTTCCTGCGGAGCACGGAGTGTTGTGGCTAGGCTGTCTGGCAGGTTTCAGCTCGCTGAGGGCTCCCATCTTAACATTTTGGTTATGGGATGTCAGCAGGGAGCTTGATGGCAGCTTGGTCAGATGTTAACCCTAATTCTTCAGGAAACAATGCAATTGTTGCAGCAAAAAAACAAACTCCAAATATCAGCGGTCTAATTCTACCGACTGACAGACAGCCGTTATTGAGTCATGTGTTTGGCTCTGAATGGAGAGGTGGGCAACAGACAAAACAGAACTTAGTCACTCACCTGCTTTTGGGTTGTCTGGGTTCTTGTCTGGATGGCATGTCAATGCTCTCTGTCGATACGCTTTTTTGATCTGAGAGAAGAAGAGGAGAGCACCTGAGGTTAGGGTTAGGAGGAGAGCACCTGAAGTTAGGGATGTAACACTTTGCAAAATTCACAGTTCAGTACGCCACGACACAGTGGTGTCACAGTTCGGTACGTTTTTTATGCAGCATAAAGAAATACCACAGAAATGTACTTGATTGAAAAGTTTTAATTGGTTTTACTTATTTATTTTATTACTTTCACAGTCTAGTTTATTTATTTTTTATTTCAATATATGACAATGTTTTTTTTAACCCCTTTCGTCTTTTTCGTTTTAGTTTACCATGATATCCTTGCAGACTTGCACTGTTCAGCAGTCAAAGAAAGATTCGTTTTGGTTTTGGGCTTGCAATGCGTATTGAACCTATACACCTACCAGACGTTTATGCACAGTGGAAAATTATGATTAGCAAGCACAAAGCAGACAACAACCACTTAAGGACCAATCAGTTTTGGCTATGTGAAAGTAAAGTAAAAGACTCTTACTTCTAGAGCGATGACGCTTTATCAAGCCGTTCTTGGCCCAGAAAACCAAAGTCTGTGTAAGAAAATGGATGTGCCATTGAAATAATGGCACAAATAATAGAAGTTTGATAGGAAAGTACTCGGGGTGAAATGTGAAAATGTGGTGTGCATTGAATGAATGGAGAATCAGGGATTGTATCATTTGGATCAAATCAACACCTGAGTCCATCCTCTGCTTTGTGTCCTCTTGACACCATGTTAATGGAACCTAACCACTGCATGCTCAATTACCCACACAACTATTCCAAAGTATTCATGAGAGCCATTGGCAGTTTGCAAGATAAATGTGGCCTGAGTTGGCAGCTGAGTATTCTGCCGTCTTTATTCAAACTTGGAAAAAAGATGTTATAATAACATACACAAACAGTGCGCTATTGTCTATCACCAAATTGGGAAAGCAGCCATTAATATCTTAGGCTCTGGGCCAAAACTTAGGGGGCGGGGTGCGTATATGGAGAATCAAGCTGGGGGGAAAACAATACTTTGGAGCACTGTAATATCATGTGAGGTTCTAGTTATATATATATATATATATATATATATATATATATATATATATATATATATATATATATATATATATATATATATATATATACAAATATATATACCGGTATATATATTTTTTTACTCTGGGTCACTGCATGGAATGTTAACCGTTCATTGGACTTTCTTGGGACCAGTTAATGACAAGGTGGTTTTCATTAGATCTTGACTCAGAAGAAAGCGAGGGGAAGCAGGGCCCATGGGGGAGACTGTGGAGAGCAGAGGGGCTGCAAAGGGACGCGTGGGAGCATTTTGCACACTGCTACCACAGCCTTGGATGCACACACTCACACATAGCATGCATAGGTTTCTACACACACATCAACCCCCCCCCCCCCCACACACACACACACACACACACAAACTCTCACACGGACACTACAGTCCTAACTAGCCATGCCAACTTTATGCATGCTTAGTTTCCCATACCCGCCTTAGCAACACAAATCAATCTCCCAGCAGTATGCTAAGACCAGCATGCTAAGACCGGTATGCTAAGACCAGTATGCTAAGACCAGTATGCTAAAACCAGCATGCTAAGACCGGCATGCTAAGACCAGTATGCTAAGACCGGCATGCTAAGACCAGTATGCTAAGACCAGTATGCTAAGACCAGTATGCTAAGACCAGTATGCTAAGACCTGGAGAAATGTGGGAGCTCCTTTCCTCATGTCTGGGAAATGTTTGCACTGGACGCTGTGTCCTCTGGCATAATGCAGTGTTTCCCTTAATTCCCTGTGTTGTTTTGCACAATTTTATCTCTAGAATGCCAAAACATACAGAACTGACTGACTGACTGACTGACTGACTGACTGAGGGGGAGCAAAACTCTGAGGGAACTGAGAAGAATGGTGTAATCTTCATTGTCCAAGACTTTTTAACAGCAACTCCAAAGAGTCTCCATTATGCCAGATGCCCATTGCTCACTGTCCAAGGCAGAGAAGAGTGAAATAAGCCTCCACAGAAGTCTCTGGGGATTAGCGTGGCTCAAACTTTGCTCCTAAATGTCACAAGCCCTTTGTTTCTATCTCCTGGGCAATAGAGTACTGTTGACTTCACATTTTGTCTCACTAGATTTGCAATGATAAATCACAACCTGGGTTCACTGGGAGGGCTTCTGGGAGACTAGACATCATTAAGGCCTATTCACTCAGCAGTCTTGCTGCTTGGCACACACAGCCTTCCTACAGATCCATACTGACACGCACGGCTGTGGCCTGGCGCCAAACGCAAATGCTGGCCGAGCCGTACTTCCCCCCTTATAGCCTCCTCCATCTGTCTGTTTCTCCCTATTCTTTTCTCCATACCCCCCCATCATAGCTTTCACCATTCCACTCCAAAAAGCTTTTGGCAAGAAGCTCAGGGCGAGAAGGCACGGATAGATGAAGCAAGCAAGGGAGGGAAGATGTTATGGTTTTCTTCTCCTGTCTGTCCGAGTGTGTGTGTGTGTGTGTGTGTGTGTGTGTGTGTGTGTGTGTGTGTGTGTGTGTGAGCGTCAGCTACAGCTGGCCTAAACAATGGGCAGTCAGTGTGACAAGTGGTGGAGAGCTCCCTGCATTACACAGCCCTATCAGCGCTTCAGCGGCACTATGGCTCATTTCCACCACATATAACAGCACAGTACAGCTCTACTCGACCTGGTCTTACTCGTCTCTACAGTGCCTTTTAAACATGTTATCTGGATCATGTCCTGCTAGAGAGAACAGGATATTTTCAGGTTTTGCCTTTCTAAACATGAGGGGTCTTTGTTAAGAAACAACTGGATATGAGCCGTTTTTTCTGCCAGTGGGCGGGGGGGGGGGGGGGGGGGGGGGGGGGCGCGGTAGCATCTATCAAAAACAAGAAATGTGATAGGAAACAGCTTTAGCGAATTTGTAACCAAACAAAAACAAATCAAGTCATATCTGACTTGTTTTAAATTTATTTCTCCCCACAAAAGTTTGATAGCCTATCAGTCAGTCAGCTCCTATCCTCTCCACAGTGTGGATGCACAGTCTGCCTGCCTGACAAATCTGGAGACTTCAAAAAACATGTTTTAACGGAGTCCATTGACAACGAGGGGTGGCAATGTGCCAAAAATGCCTTTGTTAAGCTACATAAAGCCGCGCAGTCAAAATAGTGGTCGGACTGTCGTCAATCACTGTGGGTGATTTATTTTATGACATTCAAGTCATATCTGACTAGTTTGAAATGTATTTCTCCTCACAAAACTTTGATAGCCTATCAGTCAGAGTCAGTCAGCTCCTATCCACTCCGCAGTGTGGGCGCACAGTAGCGTCAGGGACGATGAAAATTAATTTGGGGATGGAGCCATACGATAGCCTAAACACGCTCTGTTCGTTATGAACAGCGTTAAAAATGACATGCCACACACACATGCACACTAAACAGACATGCGGGCACTGGCAGAGAGACAAACAGGAAGATAGAGCGGCACGCATTGCGCAAAAAGTGTCAGAATGTCGGCTGCTCTTTGTGATAGTTGTTTCATTTGCTTCAGTCATCCTGCTGCCTCGTATTCTCAGGAGCGCGTTTCTGCTCCACTTTTCACTTTCCTTCCCCGCTGCCTCTCTGCAGTCAAGCCAGCCCTCACCTCGGAAAGCACGGTCATTCTAGCCCCCACTTAACAATTCAAGCCGTTTTTGCAGCACTTGAGGAAACCGTGAGTTTGCTCGTTGATATAGGCTAAGCGATTGCCCGAACGATTCATTAATTAATAAACTAGCGAACGTGAAGTGAGTCACGAAGAGCCACACCCGCCCACTCAGACATATGCGGATCATATCGTTCCACTGTTTAACATGACCAGCGCTTGCGTGGAAGCGGATCTTATACCGGTGGTCGAGGTAGATAAGATACGGAGTCTCGGGAGTGCGCGTAGGCCGGCTAATTGTTGTTTAACATGCAGGCCAACCGGCTAGGTGCAGGTTATAATACGGATTCCACTGCATGTTAAGAAGTGGCTTACTTGATATAGACTCTGCTTCCACAGCAAGTTTACTCGCCTCCACCCACACCTGGTCGTCATAGCGACCGCATATCTGCCCTCCGCCCATAGCCCAAGTAGGCTATAACGTATAAAGTTAAAATTAAACCCATTATAATGGTGCCATTCCTGATGTATGTTTCAAGTGCCGAAAAGAAAAAGGTACACTTTTCCACTGTCTATGGCAGCGTAGCCAAATCAAACATTTTGGGATGCAGTAAGAAAGTGTATCCAGGACATTTTGTCCATACAAATACCTTTAGATCCAAAGCTCTTTATTTTAGGATTATACCCACTTAATTTTAACATCAGAAGGAGAGAGAAAAGGTTTTTAGATATAGGTTTACTTTTGGCCAAAAGAGTTATTGCCGTAACTTGGAAACAGGCTGGTAGGCCGGGTATCGGGAGATGGATTTCTGAGTTAACAACAACTCTGCCATTAGAAAAAATCACATACCATCAGGGGTAAACAGGAGTTGTTTGACAGCATTTGGGGCCCTTTCATTTGTTATCTAGAGAGGACAGATGTGGCCGACATGATGGAAGCGCCTGGGACTGTTTGAAAGACTGACTGTTTTTGTTTTCATCTGCATTTCTTTGTTTCTTTATTCCATTTGCTCTCTATATTCCACTCCATGTACCTGTACATGAGTCAAGATGTAACTGAAAAAATGTACCGGTAAGTTAAATTAGTCAACCCCCAGTAGAATCATGGTCTGTATGTCGGTGTGTTTCTTTGTTTTGTTTGTTTGTTTTTCTGTTGTGCTATTGTGGGGAGGGGAGGGAAGTGGGATATGTATGGGATGTTTGTATTGTAATTTCTATGTATGTTTAAATGTGTTAATTGAAAATAATAAATACAATGTTGGAAAAAAAGAAGAAAAAAAACATACACGGAACTTTTAAGTTGGTTATGAAATACTGGTGCCTCTAAATTACCTACAGTGTACATGGGCAAATGTGATAATCGGCCAGGAGAATGGATATGACTTTGTTGTTACTCAAACTCACATGCATGCGCTGCGCGGGGGACGGGGGTTACGCTACGGGGAGAAGGGAAGCCACTACCCCGGCGGCAACTCACCCGGCAAGAGTGCGGCTTCACTAAACCCCCGCCTCTGGCCAAGCGGAGCCGACGTAGCACACAACTACAAAGGGCTTCCCGAGGAGCAGACTTTTTCTCTCTCTCAAAACAATTGAAAACCACTGTCATGTTAAAGCTGAGCAAGGAGATCGATTTTCTGTCACCAGAGCCGAAGGCAGCAACTGATGAAAATAACAAAAGAGAAGGTAAGCCCCACTAAACTGGTATCCAGCATTGACAGTAGACACTAGTAAACACGTTTCTGCCTGACCAATCAGTCGTCTGCAGTGTTTTCACGTCACCGTATGGTACCGGCTAGAACCTCAACAAAGCAGGGACCAAAACTAGCACGACTCAACCCCGACTCAACCCGGGCTGTCCAGGTTTTTGATCGGTGGAATGATACAAAAAAGCGAGACAAGCTGGGCGGGGCCACGCTGATACCAGCGGTGGAAAATGGGCCAAAAGAGAACAAGAGCCTGCTTTAAGAGGTCAGAGGTCAAGCCCTGTCCTCAGTTGACACACACACACAAAGACACACACACACACACACATCCTGCTTTAAGAGGTCAGAGGTCAAGCCCTGTCCTCAGTTCACACACACATGCCCCGTTCTTCATCACCTGCAGGCGGCCGACACCATAAACAAGTCTGTCTCCACATCTGTCGTAAACACAGCAGCTGTTTGACATTGTCAGGACAAAGTCTGCCCGGCCCGGCTGAGCTGCTCCGACAACAAGAACAACCTGTCATCGCTGCTGTTCTGGTGGAGAGCTGCCACACTTGTGATTGCGAGGCTGTCGCTCAATCCAGCTGCCAGCGAGACTCACTACACCATCGCCTCCTTCTCACTGGGTTCAATTTAAGATCCAGTCTGTCTGCAGAAGTATTCTAACTCTTCTATCTCTCGCTTTTCTCTCTCCATCCTCCTGCCCTTCTCTTCCCCTCTTCTCCCTTTTCCCTCTAGCAGCATCCATCACTGTATCTTGTCTGTCTGCTGTTAAAAGTCTACTGCTCCTCCAGACAGTGCAGTTTTCTTCAATAATAAATGATCGCTCCCATCAATGCTGCAACACGCGAGCCCTAATTGTTGCTGAAGATCTGTGGTCCTACAAACTGTGAGTCAACGCAGGCCAACTTCGGATATGAGCTCTGAAATCAAGTGGCATCCCCCTACAGGGCGTACAGGCCACACAATTATGGTCAGTGATTGTAGCAATTATCTTTGTGCAGTTCACCATGACCTTTTACCATTAGCTCTTGAATCAATTATGGGCAAGACCATCTAAGAGACGACCATACGAATGTCTGAGCTAAAAACAATTGCTGTCCCTTCTTCCACTCACGGAACAGTGAAATGTGATGTGAATCTCAAAAAGTGATAGTCTTTTTTTGCTATATCTTCCATTTCTGCCTATTCAAATTTATCGACACTGACTCTGTCATGCGTTCCTTTTCCTTGTCTCATTCCTGAGGCCAAACTGAATGACAGAAATGATCTCAACTGACTCCCACAATTCAGTTTGTGGAAGGGGGAACCAAGGAGTCCAGGAAAGTCTGTTGAGCCCCGATCTTCCACCAGCAGGTCAACAGTAGCCTAATGGTTAGTGCCTGGTGAGAAACAGGCTCAGTGCCACCCTGCTGCCTGCCTGCCACAGTCTTAACTGCATGCCCAACATCTTGTCCTCATTACGCCAGTCTTTGGTGCCAATTACAGCTGACAAACTGGTCCTGGTGCCGCCCGCCGCAGCGTAGCCCCGTCAGGGCCCCTAGCCTGTGTGGCTGATTAGCTGCCTGCTCTGCCATGGGCCCATCCTCCTTAATTATAGCACTCTGCCATTTACAGGACATTATCAGCTGGAGGAAGGTCATAACACAGCAACACGCACAACAGGCCCAAGAAAGGGGAGGAGCCAGGGCAGAGGTAAAGAAGAGCTAGGCCTAAACATAACGGAGAGGAAAAGATCTAAAGAGAGAGCTAAAAGAAAGCAGAAAAGTTGGCTATAAAGAATAATGCTGTCGCGCTGTGTTTGAGATGCTGAAAGCCTGTGTGCATGTGAACCTGGTGCACTGGTGCACATATATTAGGGGTGCATGCATGTCTGCGCCACCTGGATGTAATCCCAGTGTTGCCTCCAAAAGCCATACTGAGCGTGCCTAACGTGCATGTTTGTCTGGAACAGTGTAGTGATACATTTAGCACCAACAGGGCATCTAAGGTGCCCATCCACCTGAAGAGAGTACTGTAGTGTCTCAGGAGGCAGCCAGGCAGGCAAGAGTTGAATGAGGTCAGCATGCAACTCCTGTGGTGTCCTGATAACACCTGTCCTCGAGTGCTCTGCCTGCAAGTGATCTATACAGGCTGGCAGTTAGTTACTGAATAAAGCCTTACACTGTCACTGCAGCACATCAGGTACACTCAATTATGCCTCATTTCCATTTTAAGAAGTTGAATAAACCACCAGAAATTGTGTGTGTGGTCTTGGTTGTTCACATTGTTTCAACAAGTAATCTGTGGTAGGTAAAACACCCACTTAAAACCCTGCTGATATGCATGAGCACAGCTCCATAAATGGCTTCTGGCTTTCGGCAACAGCCTCCCTCAGCAATACCAGGATAGAGCAAACCCCAGTCATCCATGTTCATTAAATCAGAGGTTCTGACCTGCCAGTTTCCCAGCCACCTATCAGCCAACCAAGCTTAGGGGCGGGTCTATAGCAGTGATACCAGAACGACATGCTAAATGGAAGCAGGAGGACAAGCAGGAGGCAAATCTGAGATCTCCTACGTCAGGGCAATGTTTTACAAGCTGTGGCTAAGCCCACATAAACAGGCTCTGGGATGAGCTTCTTCCTCTCTCTGTGATAAACAACATGCCAGATAGTGGTGGTGAAGCAGCGTGCCAAACAACTGGGACTAAGTAGCCCATCTGATGACATCTGTCTTCATACACTTGATTGGTTTTGAGCCCTCCCAGCCTCTACGCACTGCACACAGGAAAACTTCACTATCTCTCCCGACCATCGACAGACCTCACAGAACCAGCCTTCTGCATTTTGGAGACTCCTTTCTGCCCAAGCCACAACCACTAACTTCCTCCAGCATACTCCTCTGGGGAGGATAGGACTTTGAAATCCAATTAAGAAATTAACTTCTTCCCTCATTTTGGCAGTGATGCTAATTCCCCTTCTGGCCTGTGGATTCTAGAAGCTGGAAACTGTGAGGAGAGGTGGTTGTTGAGAAAGGGCCAGGTTAGGGACAGTTTAGTGAATGTCTTTGGGCTGGGAAAATGAGACGGAGGAGAGAACTGGGGAACCTTCCCAGAGTAAATTCAGAATCCATATCAGCGCCGACTCATTGTCACCGAGGCAAAGTTCTGGCTGTTTCAATTAGGCAGACATACACATGCAATCAAAAGTGATACATGAGTACTTGTCGTTGACACACTCATCGTAACCGTTTGTAAATAGGTTGCCTGGAGCATTACAGGTGTCTTCTGCCAATTAAATTATTCATTTATCAGGGTTCATCAGATATAGTCTGACATATTTCTGACATTAGCGCTTTCTCTTGTGTGTTTTACTGAGATGTACTGAAATTGGCTTCTGCTGTAACACAATAATTTCCCCCGGGGGTATTAATAAAGTATCTATCTATCTATCTATCTATCCATATCTGTTATCTCATGCAGTATGTGATCAGCTGTGTTGGCTTAATAACAATAACAATAATAATGCAGAGTTTGCAGGGTGAAAGCCATAACTTTATGTCATATCCTATGATGGTCTCGATCCCGCATCCCCTCTCAAACAAAAGGCACTACCGTTACATGTCTGCAGCTGGTGCCACAAATTGATACTGCAGCATCACCGCCACCTAGTGACCGTTTTAATGTATCACACCTTTATGATTTAGCTTTTAGCCCGTTAGCCCACTATGGTCGTGTGGTTTATTAGTGGCCGGCCAGCGAAGCGGCAGGGCCACTTATTGTATTTGCCAATATTCTTCTTCTTATTCTTCTTCTCCCGGGAAGTTGGACTCCCCATGCATGAAAATAAACCAAACTTTGTACAACTGTCCAGTCCCAGTTAACGTTAACGTTAGCTATTCGTTACACACCTCTTTCGCTGTAGCAGTGCCTTCCACACCAAGTAAACCATACAGGTCCATCTGGAGGAGATCCTTAGCTTTTCCCGACATCTCTGCAATGAACCAACTACAATAGAAAATTATAATTAATGTAGCGGCGTTAGGGCAAACGCGATGCTAACGTTTGTTGTTGTTGTTGCTGCTGCAGCAGAGCCCAGCAGCATGAGCAAAGACCAAATACCAAGTCACTTCCTGTATTTGTGTCACGTGGGTTTTGCCCTGTCATGAGTTTGACGTTTACGACCTTTCACCTCGGATGTACACCCTATTGAAACTTGGGAAATGTAGTCTTTTTTCGTCTGTTTCTCTTCAGGCCTGGAAAAGTCTCTTGAACACAGTTAAGTAGCTAACGTTTACAATTTTGTTTTAAAATACGTTTTATAAGTCTTACAACTGCTGCATTTTCTTGTCACACAGTCATATATTATGAGTAATGTTAGTGTAGCTTACAAATGTTTTAATTTTCAAGTTTATTTTAAGTTTAACGTTATACACCCCTGGCTGAGGCCTGTCTAGGCCAGTGATTCTCAAAGTGGGGCCCCGGGGACCCCCAGGGGTCCTTGGGGGGGCTTCCAGGGCATACCCAGCAAAAAGGGTAATAATTTATTTTCCATAGAATTCTAACCATATTAGTATATTGGAATTCTATGGAAAATACACCAGTGAGGAGGGAGATCTTCACCTGGGTGCACCCAATCAGCCTAACGACCCAACACCAGGCTCCTGCAAGACAGGGCCAGGAGAGTGTCGAGGGTAATCACACTTTTAGATGTTTTATTACAGAAACTATGAAACCCATGACCAAAATAGTCATACATTCTGTTATGTTGGTATGATACTAACAGAATGGATGACACTATATTAATATAGAGCTTTAAGACTCTTGTGCACATGACTCATATATATATATATATATATATATATATATATATATATATATATATATATATATATATATATATATATATAGAGTCTTAAAGCTCTCCTTTTCCTCTCTCCCATAATGGAAAAGCTATTATTTGTGAATAAGTTTGAAAATGTCTGGAAGTATTGGAAGCTTCATTCCAACTGCTGAGCCAGATAAAGGTGAAGCTAAAAGCTGCTCTTACCCACTGTCATAAATCAAGATCCTGTTCAACTAGCTCAGCTAGTGGGTTATGGATTTTATTCATGATGGGCTCAAATGTTTGCCGAGCCTTTGTTGCTCAATTTCTATACAGCAGCATGGCCTACTTTCAATGTGAAGTAGTGGCAGAGGTTTAGGTTACAGCCTTACCTCTGTGAAAGTTTTGAAGAAGCCATCCTGGGTGTTTTCTGATTCCCAAACTTGAAATCTCATGATCATTTTTCAATGCCCCCCTCCCCCCCATTTTTTTTTAGCAAGGCACCTTCATAATGATGACACTGGCTTCAAGGACCTGAGGCTGCTACCACCATAGATAAACAATACAGTGAGGCTGTTAACTCATTGCTAGATTACATAGCCCTAAGCCACTTACACAAGTGGAAAGATAACAACTGCACTACAACAAATATAATTACAACTGTACCACAAATTATTTAAAAGAATGCATGGAAATAGAAATGGACTTTCCCAGAAATACTAAATCTCCTTAATGATCTTCTGATCTTTATTTTCTTTCAGGAGAGCAGAGGGCATACACATGCACATAATGTGCATGTATATACAAACACAAGCATATCATACAAGCATTTTACCTCACTCTCCCCTTGAGCCCCCCCCCCCCCCCCCCGATCTCATGATAAATGTAACTGTTACAGCATTATAATTTACATCAAATATAGACAGACTGTTACAGCGTCATACTTACATCAAGGCAGGGCTGTAGTCGAGTCCACCTTGGTCGAGTCCAAGTCCAGATCGAGTCATTGGTGAGTCGAGTCCGAGTCAAGACCAAGACCGAGTCAGGTCGAGACCGAGTCGAGACCAAAAGCACAAAAGTCCATTTCAAGACCAATACCATAGCAATGTGCTATCCAAGGCTACCATTGTATTTATTGACTAAAATAGCACATTTATTACCTAAAATAGAATGGAGATTTTGAAAGACATTTCAACAAAATTAACATTTTTGTGGATAAATTTGATTGTAGGCAGCTTATGCTCATAACACAGTAGTTGCACCTAGGAGTGTATTTTCCCTACTTTTCTTACTGCTCTCAGCATTGCTTGACTGAAAATATTCGATAACACTTTAGATTAGAATACAGCCCGCAAATTACCATGTAACTACAGGGTAACAAGATCTGTCCTTATAGGGTAATTACGGGGTACCACACCTATACTGTAACTACGGGGTAGCCTACAAGAAGTGAATTAATAGTTTCACCTGTAGTTACAGGCTAAATTCACACAAATTCAAAAGTTGCTGAGTGAAACTCTGAAACAATAGCCTATGAAGCCAACATGCTAATTGCCCCCATTCTAAAACAGACAAACAGGATTCCCCCCCACCCCTAATCAAAAGGTATCAGGAGCTGACCTGCACCAGCCTTGTCACACCCTGCTCTCACACACACCTTTGTGTTGGGGGCATCTTCTGATTGTAACGAGACCGATTCAAGTCTGACTCATATTCACTCCCGAGACCGATTCAAGTCTGAGTCACATTCACTCGCGAAACCGAGTCAAGTCCGAGTCATAGATTTCATTTACACCTGGCGTTAACATGCATTTTCTGCAATCTGATTGCAATCTGATGGCAAAAATGGTTGTCCTCTCAATCCGCATAAAGTTGCTGTATCCAGATTGAGAGGACACATTGCATTTACACTTGTTTTCCATGTGTACACAATGCATCCCTGACCAGCTCCGGAGGTGGTTTGGCCGATCAGATTGCAATCCTTCTTCAATGCGTTTTGGGGGTGTTTACACCTGACATTTCACAATCTGATTGCAATCTGATCACAGAAAACGCATGTTAGCGCCAGGTGTAATGGCCTCATATTGACTACAAGTCTGAGACGAGACCAAGACTGTCAAAAATCGGTCTCGAGACCGGACTCAAGTACTACAGCCCTGCATCAAGGTAGATATCATAGAACATATTTCACCCTGATTTTAGTAGCTCTTTTATCTTGTCATGTGCATCAGCCCATTGTATGATAGTTCTCTCACTTGCACCATGCATTCTGGCCACCAATAGCTCTATAACAATAACATCAAGGTAAGGGTTCAGCCATTGTGTGCGTGTGAGTGTGTGAGGACGTTGCCAGCGAAGAGCCAGCTTTTTCTTGCTGCTGTCACACCTGCTAGCACTACACGTTTCCCAGGATATGAAAATTGGAAATAATTTAAAAGCATAGGCTATAGCTCTTGGTGAACATATGATCTTCAATGAAGGATTGAATGCAAATAAAATTCTAAACTAAGGAATGTGGAGTTCATGGTATTGGCTATAGAATAACAGATGGTTTCCCCATACCATTTAGCTTGGATGAAGAACTTGGCTATGCAACATCTCATATGATTGATTCATGATCAACTCTGATGGGTAGGAAATTTCATTTCTGCTACAGTGTAGAATTGTTTTTAAACTATTGCTGTATGTAACCCCTTTATTTTATTTAAGGTTTTAAATCCCTGAAGTTAGCAAACCTAAAAGTGAGATAATCCCTTCTAATATCTGAATCCTCCCTGATGTTAGCAGTCTAAATAGTGAACAGGACAATAAACCTTTTTTTCACAGCAGCCATTTTGACATCATAGCAGGATAAACACAGGTGTAATAACATGATTAATGGTGGTGTGCATGCTGGTTCATTGGAATGCACTAAATGGAATGGAATCATCATTAATGTTAGTTACACCTGCTTTTACCCAGCTATGAGAGTCAAAATGACTGCTATGAAAAAGGTCTTAAAGAAAAGCTATTTAGACAAATGGGACTTGGTTTTGGTGAACAGCAACCAAGTGAACTTCCACAGGGAGAAAGGCTGAAAGCATTGAAACATGTCATTGCCACAAGGAGAAAAATATGTCAAGCCACAGGTGACTCTTAATATTATTAGACCTTGTTCTAATGCCCCACAGCAGTATGGTACACATTTTTCTTCTATTCGATCGAAAAATAATACATTTCTGCACACTGTAGGCTACATACAATAGTTCACTTTTTATTCTAAGCTTCCAGTCTATAAGGCCTTCATCAGAGCATAGGAAACAACAATGGACAGGCAAGAGACAAAATCAATCCCACTCAGCATGCAAAACACCTATAAAAGTGGCATTAAGGCAAGAGTAGGCTATAATCCCATTTTCTGTAATTGTGACAATACATTTTGTAGCTACACAGTCACTGGATGATTTGAGGAATTCCAGGTTAATCCTGTCATCATCATATCATAGCACCATCAGCAGCTAGGCCTACTGTCCGTCCGAGTGAGACCATCCGAGTGAGTGGGAGGGAGAGAGGGCCCATTTAAAATCACAAGCATCGTCAAGCTAGCTGAATATAGAGAGAAGACCGGAATTTAGGGAACGTTGCCTTCAAAATGAAACACTGGATGAATTAAGAATGCATAAAATATAGATTAATTTCTAGTTAAAATGAACAAAATAACGGACATCCTTACAACTTGTCTGGTCTAATGATTGAGTTCTTGAATATTCTGACCCACAGTCTATTTTATTTATATATAGGCTATTTATTTATATTTTTAGCACTTAGGCTTGTTTGTCACCATGCCATTTTGTAAATAAATCTGATTATGGTTGTGACTGTATGCTGTTTTACACTAGCACTAACGAGATATTTCCAATATCCTAAATATACATGGCATCGCATGTGCCTTTGACTCAGAATATGCCATGAAGAGATTTGTAGGCTACTCCTGCAATCATTTTTCTTTTCTTTTCTTTTTTTGTATCATATTCAAACCATAAAATCGCTTTGGATAAAAGCGTCTGCCAAATGACGTAATGTAATGTAATGTAATACAATCACCTTCAACCAACCAATCAAACTTAAATGCAATCCTGCTCAAATAAATAAATCTTTAAACAAAACTTGTTCGCCATTAAGGGGTTTATTTTTAAAGGTATGACCGGAAGTGTTATTTGAGTAATGCTGCGATCTTGACTGGCAAAAGCATCTCTCACTGGTGAATCAAAGCGCAGTGGTGGCCGTGGCGATTTGAGAAGAGTCCTACCATCCGCATACCATTGGTTGCCCTCTGCCACACACGGTTGAAATTTCCCGGGGCTTCGTTTCCATGTTGTGAAGAAAGACCGTCTGGATGACTGCAAAGTGCTGCTCCATCTGAAACAAACGAGAGGACGCGATTCTTCAAGTGGTTAACTGTTTATGGACCAGCCTGGTAAGCAGACGCGCCTGTCCTTTATCTAACGTAACGTTAGATAGGATGAAATGGTTATCAGATCGGTGATATGTAGGTAACTGACGGGATGACAGTCATAGTATCATGACATTTTTGAAGTAGGCTAGTATTGCTCTTCTCCCGTTGTCTTTAATTCGCCACAGTAGATGACCAGTCCCGTTATGTCCTCCGATGTGGAAAACCGCAGCACAAAGTATAGCCTTTTTATCGTCTTTTTTCTCTTTATTTTCTTTTCGTTGTATAAATGTTGATGGACGAATACATAATCTAATTTAGGATGGGACGTTTGGCTATAGTTTATGGGTATATCCTGCAGTAACGTTAATCGATTGTATAATGATGTCATGCATTTGACAGAACGAATGGTTGACGCTTTTTAAACCAAAACGAGAAAAACCAACGTTAGCTAACTAGGCTACACTGCCGAAATCCAGTTAACGTTAAATTGAGTACTAATTTGCACCATCATGATGGGTTTATCGTTTTTTTTAAGGGACAATCCCAATGGCCAAGGCCAGCGTGCTCTCCTTAAACCCGAGTTCACTACCTCGGTACCTCCCCTAGCTATCGCTTGGCCAGGGGGTAATCGAACCCGGGTCATCACGCAAATTATCATATCAAAGTCGAACACGCTAACCAGTCGGCCAAGGAACCCGTCATGGGTTTATCCCACACACTGCACACAGGCAGAATAACAGAAACCAGCTGGCATACAGCTAATATGACATTTTTAAATTGAAACTTTGCTGTAACTTTGAAACTTTGCTGTAACGTTAGACTTCACTTTGCAGACATGTTTATATAATTTTACTATTTTACTTTTATCAGTGTCTGTAAGAATTTTGTTCAGCCACAGCTATGCCGTTTTACATGCGATCGGGCTTAAACTTTCAGGAAGTGTAAGAGCACCCCTGCAGGTGACCTGATTTTTTAATTAGGGCAGATTAATTGCCCTGAAGCCTATGGCTGAGGCTATATGTTCAGTGATGATGTCATCAGTGATGATGTCATCAGTGATGTCATCAGTCTGAGGCTATAGTGATGGGAGTATAAGTAGGGAGAAGCAGTTGTGTGTGTGTGTGTGTGTGTGTGTGTGTGTGTGTGTGTGTGTGTGTGTGTGTGTGTGTGTGTGTGTGTGTGTGTGTGTGTGTGTGTGTGTGTGTGTGTGTGTGTATATATATATTTATATGTACAGTCTATGATATATATATATATATATATATGAGTAAAAAAGGAAAAAAAGCATTTGAGTGTGTCCCAGAGACTTTGGCCACGGGTCCACTAGTAATAACAGTGACATCATCAGTGATGTCATCAATTCTTTTCAACTTACGTGTAGTGACACCATCAGTAATGTCATAAAACCTGTGCGGGAGAGCCTGCATGGCAGACCTGCCCCAACCTCGCCTGGTCTGCCTCCCGAGCTAGCTGGGCTGCTCATCTGGCAATGACCGACGGGACCGCTGTTACCGGTTTAGCCGGACTGGCCATCCGGTAATGACTGATGGGACCGCTGTTACCGGTTTAGCCGGACTGGCCATCCGGTAATGACTGATGGGACCGCTGTTCCTGGTTTCCCCTTACATATCATTTATTTACTTATTCATTACATTACTGCTGATACATACAACTGTATTGATAGTGAGTTTAGACTAATTTTATACCAGGAATACTGTAAGTTTGCATTTGTTACAGAAGGGGGGGGGGGGCAATGAAGATGTTTCTGCTTACCGTATAGCTACTGTAAGTGTTATAGTTGTACGGTTCTATTGTGGGCAGCAGTGTGGTTTCTGCTTCCCTAGAGGTCAGATGCGTGGGGATGTCCTGTTTGCAGCAATGATAACCCTGCTATTAGTTGAGGATGTGGGAGCTATATGAGACTAGTTCAGGAAATGAAAGTCACTTATATTTGAGGAATGTACAAAAGAGAATCAAAATATTTTTTTCATCACATGTGAACTTTGGTATCATTTGTCATGTAACCCTGTTGATACACAAACAGAAGATCCCTAAACTTGGGATCAAATCAACATTTGTCAGAGATGAAAATGAAATTGAAAGAGAGGAACATGATCTGTCACAGCAGCGTAGGTTGAGTTGAACTTCCTGTCCCAGGAAAGTCCTTTCCTTCCTACTGAAACATGCTGGGGAGTCACGCTTACAGCCAGAAAAAACCGGGGGGGAAACCGTTTCCTTGAAAGTGTCTTCAGTATCAGTCAGAACTATGACTACAACAAGGGGAATTCTTTCCACATAACTTAGTTCATTTTAATTAGGCCTAAATAATGAAACCAATGTTCATGACCGAGCAAATTCTGCAGATGAAAAGCCTCAACTGACAGATTGTTGCCTATTCAGAGTGTGATTCATAAAAGACAATGCGCCTTTCAATCAGAAAGTGTTTATCGGCGATAGCTCCCATTAGGCAGCAGAAAGGAGCCAGGCCAAGGCCAGGCAGGGAGTCCAGGGCCAGGCAGGGGGTCCAGGGCCAGGCAGGGAGTCCAGGGCCAGGCAGGGAGTCCAGGGCCAGGCAGGGAACATTCCATTTTGTGCCTAATAAACAGAACTCTTTGAAGTGTGCTGAGAAGGCATGTAAAAAGGCCATTGTCTGTTTGCTTGCTGCCACGGTAACACTCACTTTGGCAGCAGGAGTCCAACAGAATCAGTCTGGCATGGAGGTCATGTGTGTGTGTGTGTGTGTGTGTGTGTGTGTGTGTGTGTGTGTGTGTGTGTGTGTGTGTGTGTGTGTGTGTGTGTGTGTGTGTGTGTGTGTGTGTGTGTGTGTGTGTGTGTGTGTGTGTGTGTGTGTGTGTGTGTGTGTGTGTGTGTGTGTGTGTGTGTGTGTGTGTGTGTGTGTGTGTGTGTGTGAGAGAGAAGGTGTGTGCTTGCTTGTGTTTATGCCAATTGGCTGAAAGGGGGACAGTGGGGGGCACATTTTGAAATGCAAGGTGGCAGAGGAGGGTGGGCTGCCACTACCATCCTGCATTTCAGAAATTCACATGTGGTTGTAGCTATTGCAAATTTGTGCTCCCCCCCCCTTCCCCCCATAGCTCATAGCTTCATAGCTCATTGCCTTCATAGCTCATAGCTTCATAGCTCATTACCTTCGTTCCCTGTGAATGAGCTTTGGCTTGTAACTGTATCAGTTTATTGAGCTCTTCACAAAACGCTCCACTAAGAATCATTGACAAGGCAAGGAGTGGGGCCTTTGCATTGTCGATGTAGAGACAGACATGGGACTTGTACATTCCCATGTTGTAGTTGGCATAAGCACTCTCCTAGTGTGTTGTGTGCAGAGCGACCTTGTGCTTGGCCATTTTCATCATTCAATGTCACAGCTGTATATGTTAACCATGCCAAGTGTGAAATCAACAACAGGAGTCAGGAGGCCAGCAGAACCACTCTGTTCATGAATACTGGACCAGCTCATATCGCGTCTCCAGGACAGAGGAGGTATTTTTAGACTTTTGGGCAAGGTTTTCCCTTTTTTAGTCCGAATTCTTATCCTGTTTGTTTTTCGGAGGCTTGGGGGGCGGAACAGGAAAAATAGAGGAGACTGTGTTCTGGGGATATGCCAGAAAAAAGGCTGCTCTGTGATGACGATCAGTGTGTGCATTCATATCAACATCAGCTATATTCAGATACTTTGATGGTCGAGAAATGTTTCAGTAGTTATCCAACCTTTTTTCACATTTAGATCTCAATAACAAGCATGAGAATATTTTTTGAAATAACTCAAATATATTCAAATCTGTTTACACTGTAAATTGCTATATGCACCAACCAGCAGGCAACATTGAGCCTGTCTTTGTGTGGAGTGTTGATGAGCTGACAGCAAGTCTCTTCTCTTTCATGCAGGATTAAGTTGGGATGTTTGGCAGAGCTAGTGATGACTGGACTGCTGACATATCTTTCACTCATCCACAAAGTGCAACGCTAACATTTCCTATTCTCTGTAGCCTTCTGATAAGGGCTTGTTTTGGCCTGCTTCCTCTGCTCTGGATAGCGATGACGCCATTGTGTAGTGCACCAAATGTGTTGGATATCAGTACAAATAGACACTGTCTGCAGATAGCAAAATGAGAACATTGCCAAGGACAAAACAAGTAGAAATGGCTCTTTCTTAACAATAGGCCCCTTTTCGCAGCAGCCATTTTGATGCGTCAAAGCAGGGTATACGGTACACAGGTGTAACCAATGACATTAATGAAGGGCCTGGCACTGAGAAAACCTAAATGGAATGGAGCCACCATTAATGGTAATGGTTACACCTGTTTACCCTGCTTTGACACATCAAAATGGCTGCTGTGAAAAGGGTCTATTGATGATTCCCCCCCATTGTTATTCATCTGAACAAAGTCTGACATTGTCATAAAAGGGAAATAACTTTCTTCCCTCCTTCCAGACATCATGTCAGGGAAGCCCGATGGGAAAAATAAATGGGCGGCGGTGAGGGGCCGCCTGGGCTCTTCGCAGGAGTCCGACTCCCAGCCAGAGGCCAACCTGGAGAACGCCGACCCAGAGCTGTGCATCAGACTGCTGCAGATCCCCACCGTGGTCAACTACGCCGGGCTGAAGCGTCGCCTGGAGGGCAGCGACCAGATATGGATGGTGCAGTTCCTGGAGCTGAGTGGGCTGGATCTTCTCCTGGAGGCCCTGGACCGCCTCTCGGGGCGGGGCTGCTCTCGCATCGCCGACGCCCTCCTGCAGCTCACCTGTGTCAGCTGTGTACGAGCCGTCATGAACTCCTCGGCGGGGATCCACTTCATCGTAGATAACGAGGGATACATCCGCAAGCTCTCCCAAGGTTGGGCAACAGCTAGTTCTGAGGAGCAAACACATGCAAAAGGCCTTTGGCTTGATAAAAACCTTGTCAGTCCGGGTAGTTCGGTAGATTCCCTGCAGTCCCTACCAACACGAGGGTCGCAGGGTCAAACCCCCATGTTACCTCTGGCTTGGTCGGGCATCCATACAGGCACAATTGGCCATGTCTGCGGGTGGGAAGCAGGTGGGGTATGTGTCCTGGTCACTGCACCAGTGTGTCCTCTGGTCGGTCAGGGCACCTGTTCGGGGGGAGGCGAACTGGGGGGAATAGCGTGATCCTCCCATGCGCTACGTCCTGCTGGTGAAACCCCTCGCTGTCAGGTGAAAAGAAGCAGCTGGCGACTGCACATGTATTGAAAGAAGCATGTGCTAGTCTCCAACTCTCCCTAGATCGGCAGAGGTGGTGGAGCAACGACCAGGACAACAGGGGGAATTGGCCAAGTACAAGTGGGGAGAAAAACGGGGGGAAATCTGGGAAAAAAAGACCAAACTTTCCACTTTTAAAGAGCTTGTCTGATTCTTTAAGCCTCAGATGAACAAACAATACTTTGAGTAATACCACCTGTTTCGGTCGAGAAATGTCAGCCAACATGTTTCATTAAAAGGAGTATAACAATAGAAAACACTCTTATGTGTGAGGATGTGAGTTAACATTCAATATCATGTAACATTTATCATAACTGCTATGACCCGATGGTCTTCTTTGACACAAATACCCTGTTGAGCTCAAAGTACAGCTTTTCATGCAGGGATGAATCATACAAAGTGGTTTCAGGCCAGCCATACATGTGTAGTGTCATAGTTGAACGTGTATTGGAAACACGTCACACACACGCACGCACACACGCACACACACACACACACGTCGCGCACAAAACACACATATCTAAGACAAAACACCATCTTTAGAGGGCAAAGTTCATGTTGCATTGATTAAAAGGTATTGAAACAAAGCATCCTGCTAGAGTCCAGACACATAGGGGAACGAGTGAAAAGAACGGCTTGCTGTTTGTGAAATAGATGGGAAATATTAGGACTGTACCTGGAGCAATGAGTGATTGTGACGTGACGTCCCACAGCCTTGGACACCTCCAACACCATGGTGAAGATGCAGGTGTTTGAGCTGCTCGCTGCCCTCAGCATATTCTCGACAGATGGCTATCGTCTGGCCCTGGACGCCCTGGATCACTACAAGGCAAGTGGCCGACCTGCAGAAGCTTCATATTGCTGACATGTTTTCTGAAAACAATTATGCCCTCTAGTGGTGGATTGCATGCATAAGCAATATCACCATCACAGTCACCTTCCTTGTGGATGCTGGTGGGGTAATTGACAGGGCAGGGTAAACACAGGTGCAACCAAAACATTAATGAGGGTTTCCAACTTACAATCCATTTAGGTGTTCCAGTGCTGGGGGCCTCATTAACATTTTGGTTGCACCTGTGTTTACCCTGCCTTTTAGACACAAAATGGCTACTGGGGAAAAGGCCCGTTACGATATAATGACTTTTGTCCCCGCAGGGCGTGAAGACCCAGCAGTATCGCTTCAGTGTGATCATGAACGAGCTGCAGGCCACAGACAATGTCCCGTACATGGTGACACTGCTCAGTGTCATCAATGCCCTCATCTTCGGCACAGATGAACTCCGGCAGAGAGATAAGATGAGGAAAGAGTTTATCGGTACGGATGAGTAGCCACTCGGCTGCCACTCAGCTATGTGTCAGGAATCTAGGCTCAGGTCACGAGCAAGGTCACTCAGCGCTAAATTGTGAATGTAAAAGTCCCTCCCCTCTGTGCTGAAACTCCACAGGAAAGCAGAGGGGAAAGTAGGCCATAAGCAATAGCTCTATTACAAATATCTCTGTCACTGGGTCTGTCTAAGAATAGGTCTGATGGCCTCATTCTCACTTGGGTCTGGAAAAACACCAGAGAACTACGCAAACCTCAAATATGCAAAGAATTGCAATATTCCTGCATTAGCCTGAAAATGTATAATTCACAATAACATACCTTCTATAATATTGATTAAATCACAATGAGTTGGTATGATTTTAAAGATGTCTTTGACACAATTAGTTGAGATATTTTAAGACAAATGTGTCACATTAGCAAACACAGGGCACAGGGGCCTTTCTAAGCTGATTAAAATGCCCGCCCACTACCTGAGCAATCTTTTGATTGGCCACTCCTACTTTGTAATTGCTCAGCTGTGTGACTTATGTCCACCCAAACAATTCATGCTACTGAGTAGCTGAGTGGCCTGTTTTTAAGGTTTCTGGAAAATTGTTACTTGAGCGTTGGTAAACTCACGGCTGTGTTGTTGTCCTGCAGGGCTGCAGTTACTTGATATACTGCCCAAACTGAGGTGAGCATTCCCTTTATTGTCCATTTGTTCAGTCAGTCTGTAGTATCAATACATTTAAATCGGGGTGCACGTTATATATATATACAAAAAAATGCAAATAAAATGATGCATGCTTTTAGGGAAAGATACTGATGTAATTTAAATGCCATGAAGTCTCCCCATGCCCAGCAGTGATCTGTATGTGTGTGGTGCACAGGGAGCAGGAGGACGAAGACTTGATTATTCAGTGTGAAGCTTTCGAAGAGGCAATGGCCGAGGATGAGGAGGAACTGCTGCGGGTCTATGGGGGAATCGATATGAGCAATCACCTGGAGGTCTTCACCACACTCTTCAACAAAGTGAGAAACCTGACTGTATCATGTACAGTACCATTGTCCTAAGATGTTCCAGAGTGAGATGGTTCACACAGTTTAGAGATGCATGAAGGAACACTTTGCTAAGTTAGCCCACAAAGATCTGTCTTCTTTGTTTTTTGATAAGATTTTATACATTACTTTTCTTTGAGTACAGACTAGGACACATTGCATCATTATACTAGGCAAGGTGTGTGTGTGTGTGTGTGTGTGTGTGTGTGTGTGTGTGTGTGTGTGTGTGTGTGTGTGTGTGTGTGTGTGTGTGTGTGTGTGTGTGTGTGTCCAGGTGAGCAGCTCCCCAGCCTCTCTCCAGCTGCTGTCCATCCTACAGACCTTGATGCTGTTAGAGCCAGGCCGCTGTGATATCTGGCAGGCCCTGGAGGGCCTCACTAACAGAGCCATCCTGCTAGCCCAAGACTGTGAGTCAACACTGCAGCAACAATCAATTAAATTTAAGTCAAGAGCCTAAAGAGGCCAATAGCTAATCCTCAGTGATTTTTGTGTGAAGAGTGCTAAGCGTGTTTATCCAGGAAAATAGTTCCTAGTGGTGAAAAACGCAGGCTACGGTGGATGGATACCCCTTTGTTTTTTGTAGTTTGTTTGAATGGGGTTTGTCAGTGTCTGTGCTTGTGTGGATTTTTTTGCTCCAGCTCATATGGAGTCCTGTGAGAAGATCATGCAGCGCCTGATGTCCTCCAAGGGCAAGAGAAGCATCAGTGATGACGAGGTGGACGGGCAGCCGGTCAGGAGAGCAGACAAGGCTGTGCAGACTGTTTCGGCCGGCGAGGACAAAGAGAAAGTGGCCAACATCGGCACTGTGTCCGCCCAGACGCTGCTGTGCGCCTCTCCTCCGCGCCCGGCTCCACCCCCCCCACCACCACCACCACCCCCACCTCCACCCCCATGTATGAGCGGGCTCCCGCTCCCAGGCCCCCCACCTCTGCCTCCCCCTCCACCACTACCCAGCATGGTTGGCGGACCCCCACCACCTCCTCCCTTACCTGGCATGCCTCCCCCACCACCTCCCCCACCAGGGTGTGGCGGGGGGCCCCCACCACCCCCTCCCTTACCTGGCATGCCCCCTCTGCCACCTCCTCCTCCGGGCATGATAGTGGCTCAGAGCAGCCAGGTACTGGGGTGCTCCACACCCTCCACGCCCGCCAGCGCAGGCCGGTGCCCCACCATGAGGATGAAGAAGTTAAACTGGCAGAAGCTCCGTGACGTTACCGGTGAGTGGGTAAAGCTTTGGTTTCTTTTTTAATATGCTCAAATTATTTCAAAGGCCAATCTAGTTTTACCCAATGAGGGCAGCAAACACTGTGATTTTCATAGAAAGTGTGAGCTCATGACGTGTGACTCTCTTCCCCCCACCCCCACCCCCACACACACGCAGATGGTCGCTGCATGTGGGCGTCGGCTCAGAAAGACCGTCCTCCTCGGGAGCCGGACTATAGCAGTATCGAGCAGCTGTTCTGTCTCCCGGTGACCGAGCACAAAGACAAGGGGGCAGCTGCTCCTGTCAAGAAGGAGCCTAAAGAGGTGTGCTTGGTCAACACTCGACGCAGACCCTCAGAGCTAGAGCACTCACAGGACAAAATACACTGAATAATCAGTATGCATTCCCACCTTCTCTCTTTTTGCTATAGATCTCATTCATTGATCCAAAGAAAAACTTGAATTTGAACATATTCCTGAAGCAGTTCAGATGGTGAGATTTTTTAACCATCATTTTGGTGTTGATGTTAATGTCTGGTCCATTTCCTAGCTCAGTATTTTTTCTTTTTCCCCCCCATTCAGCTCGAATGAGGACTTTGTTGCCATGGTTCAGAATGGGGACCAGACTAAATTTGATGTGGAGGTGCTAAAGCAGCTTCTGAAGCTCCTGCCAGAGAAACATGAGGTTGGCATTAGTGTTTTTGAAAAGTAGAGGTTCATCTGTCAATACAGCTCCCACCTGAAAATGACACTGCATAATATTAGCAAGACAGTGACTCGGTCTGACTCACTGTGTTCTGCTTCAATATAGATTGAAAATTTGAAGTCTTTCCAAGGAGAGAAAGACAAGTTGGCTAATGTTGACCGCTTCTACCTCGCTCTTCTCACTGTACCATGGTAAATATTTTACTCTATTAAACTATCTTTAGTTAGTACTCCCCACTGTATGTGTATACTGTCAGATTCAGCTCTGTTACCTTGCTTGTCTCCCCAGTTATCAGTTGAGGGTTGAGTGCATGTTGTTGTGTGAGGAGACTGCCTCAGTGCTGGACATGCTCAAGCCTAAAGCCAAACTGGTGGAGGAGGCCTGCCAGTGTAAGTAGACAGCAACACTTTAACTGTATAGTTTCCAGTGATGGCCCTACACTGTTCATTTTCTATAATACCATACAATACTTGTTGTGCCCTTTTTAAAATATCCAACTGAAAATTGGAAATTTACCACAAAATGAGTATGTACTACTACTTTCTCAGCTCTCAGAATGAGCACACTCATGCCCAGTTTCTGCAGACTTATCCTTGATGTGGGAAACTTCCTCAACTATGTGAGAACCGCTCCCGACTCATTCATATTTTACTTGCTCTGACATTTACACACAGCTTGCATTGTTAATTGGCTATCGGTCTCCTTCCAGGGAAGTCACACAGGGAATGCAGAGGGCTTCAAGATCAGCTCTCTGCTCAAGCTTATAGAGACCAAGGCCAACAAGAACCGAATTACCCTGCTTCATCACATCCTGCAGGTACATTGTCTGGCTCGCAGCAGCCCTACGAGATTGATGGATTTATTTATTTTTCCTCCTATTTAATGACCCGCTATGTGGCTTGTTTTGCAAAGGAAGCAGAGCTGAACCACCCAGAGCTGCTGGCACTGCCAGATGACATAGAGATCTGTGAAAAAGCAGCAGGGTATAATCACCTCGTTCACATCTACTTAAGATCTGGTTTTCCCTCTTTTTAATTTGTCCTTGAAGGATCTGGAATTGACATTAAAATACATTAAATAGTTTTACTTTTTGTCTTCAGAGTTAACCTGGACTCCATGCAGTCAGAAGCCAGTGCCTTACTGAAACGGCTGAACGGGGCAGCCAAGAAGGTCTCAAACTCTGTGGAAGATGTGAAGGAGCAATATGCAAAAGTGATTGAAGTAAGAGGCCTCTCAATAGAGCCCCAAAAATGTTATAACTCAATACTGTACTTGCTTTGGAAGCTGGATCCAAATCCCCAAATGCCTTCCTTTCCCCCATGCTAGGAAAGTCTGGAAGCATGCCAAGCTTTAGAGGCACAGTTCTGTGAGATTGAGAAGAGCAAAGGTGAGCTGGCCCTCTACCTGTGTGAGGATTCCAGTCAGCTGTCGCTGGGGGAGCTCTTTGGGACCATCAAGACTTTCCGAGGATTTTTCATCAGGTCGCTGAAGGTCAGGGAGCTCAAGCTCACCATATTTCATTCATGTTCCCTTTTATTATCATACTATTTGATGAAAGCTCTGCATGGCCATACATTTGTGGCTTTTTATATACGTTTATATTGTATAGCTTGAAATGTTTTCTTGGGAGCTCTTTCAAGACTTACACTCAGCCCCAATTAAGCACACTATACTACTGAATGAGTGTATATATTTAGTGCTGTGTATACTGTCACACACTTCTTCACTTGTATTTTTGGCGATTAGTGATATCCTGTCTTTCCCTGCTAACAGGAAAACAAAAGCAGAAAAGAGCAGACAGCCAAGGCAGAGAAGAGAAAGAAACAGCTGGCAGAGGAGGAGTCCAAGAGAATGAAGGGGGAGAATGGAAAAATAAGTGAGTTGTGACACTGCCTCACTCTTTTTCCGAAGGGAGCGCAGTACTAGATATTTCCTTTGAGATGTTCCTTTCAAACAAAGATGTGCTTTTTGAATAGACGTACATGAGTGTCTTGAGACTTCTTTCTACCCTCTGTCCCCAGTCAAGAAAGTCATCGTGCCACAAGATGATGGTTGCATCATTGACCACCTCCTGGCAGATATCAGGAAAGGCTTCAGCCTCAGGAAGACAAGGCCCAGGTGCGATTTGGAAAGCCTCCCCTCTAGTGAAAAGCATAGGGATACTGGCCCACCTGGTAAGGACAAGAGGCTTTGGCCTCCATCCGCAGCTCCTAGCTCCGCTCCTGAGCCATTTCACCGCGAGCCGCAACACGGCCTTACTGCTTTATCTGTGCTCTCGTTCATGCTTTTGCATCTCTGCCTTCTGCCCATCTCACTACACCAGGGGGCGGCAACCTTTTCATTTAAAGTGCCATTTTCAAATGTGCTTGTATGTGTGCCTGAGTTTGTTTGTTTTTTTTAGCTGGAGGACCTGACATTGTCTATCTTTCACGCCGACATTTTCATCTGCTCTCTGCTGCTTTGGAATGTATGGAACGCAAGGAGGCTAACCAATCTGAAGCAGAGTAGCATGGGTCACTACCGTAAATATCTTAAATAACAGGCCACGCAACTGCAAATGGCTGTGAAATAGGTCATTTGGCATTTCAACATTTCTACTAAAAAAATATCAATGACGCACTTATTGCTACTGTGTGCTGCTGTGCCACTGGTTAGGATAGCCCCTTCGCGTGCCGGAAGTGGTCCCCGTGGCCTAGGTTGCTGACGCCTGCACTGCACCAACTCCATCACTTGCTTGGCCAATCTGTTAGCTGTTTCCATGCAGACTCTATGCTTCTCGTCATGCTTCTTTGCTCACTTTCAAATTAACAATTTTAATTATTACTATTATCTCAATGTATACACCTTCCACATCAAGGCTAATACTAGCCACTTCTCCCCTTCAGAATCAACCCCAAGTGTCAAGCCTGTAGAAGAAGAAGCAAAAACCTTGGCTCGAGAAATGGCCACCATGGCCACAGAGGGGCGCATGGCCACAGCAGATGGAGTGAACAGCTTCATCACCCAACCCGAAGAAACTCCAGCAGCACTGCTGAGTGCACCCCAACACGGACCAGCTTTACAGGCCAACGCACCCCAAGGAGGATCAGCCTCGGCAACGAAATCACTCCTCGAAGGACCTGCCGCATTACCTCCTGGGCAACGCCAACAGACACATGTAATGTCACCAAGCAGTCCCCTGCATACGATACAAGCTAAGCCTCAGGTGGGAGAGGAGCAGCCACACCTCCCCACAAACAACTTTAAAACAGCTGCCTTTGAGACCAATGTCCTCAACACCCAAAGCCCATCTTCCCTCTCAGTCTCTGACCTGGCAGAGACCATGCTGGATGGCAGTTCCTGCCTGGAAACTGGGAAGTTGATGCCCGAGGAGCCAATGGGCAGCAGTGTGGAGGCGCCGCTCAATGGAAACAACACACTTGCTGTGGCTGATGTACACATGGAGCTTCAGGAGAGTAATGAAAGTAATGTAATGGAGGTTGGGGAAAATAACATGAGCCATTTGTCACAGAGTGTGGTACAAGAGAGGGAAGATGAGCCCGAAAGCATCGCTGGAAAATGTTCTGGCTCAAATGAGGTTGTGAGTGACAGACACTCTGCTCCCAAACACGAGATGCCGGTCGTCTGTGAGATCCAGGGATTTGACGTACCGGACGGACTGGATTCAGATGATCTCCTGTCATCTGTGTCTGAAGCGCTGCCTGCATCAGCTTCAGCTGTCCTTAAACCTGATCCAAAGAAACAACAGAAGCTCTTTAGACGAAGCAAAAAGAAGAGTCATGAAGGTAATCTATCGATCAGCGCAAATGAAGATGTTTTTAATACTAGTCTCTTGACGTGTCTTAAAGGCAAATCCTTGTTGGTTTTGTTTTTATTGCAAATTACTGTATATTTTATCTATGGGCTCTGCTAGTATATTTTTTAAGTATGGGATTTGGAATCAATGATCACTTGATTTTGAAGTTTAAATTTTTTAAATTTTAATAAAGTAAATTTTAATTTACATAATTTTTGATCAATTCACTGTTACACTGAGTCCTTTTTATAGTCAGTTTGTTTGAATGTTGTGTTTTCCATTTTGACTCTCTAAAACACAAGGTAACAGTGGGAAAGGACACGGTAAAC
The DNA here is from genome assembly GCF_964638095.1 of Poromitra crassiceps. Classification (NCBI taxonomy): domain Eukaryota; kingdom Metazoa; phylum Chordata; class Actinopteri; order Beryciformes; family Melamphaidae; genus Poromitra; species Poromitra crassiceps. The sequence continues at coordinate 39,392,061 of NC_139625.1, read as the reverse complement.
ATAAAAAGGGCTGTGTGTTGCAGTGAGGTAGGTCAAGCGACGGGATGGCAAACTGATGTAAGCAGGAACTTCATCTTAATGAACCGCCGACGCTTGATCCAAAATAACGCATCATCTGTCGTTCTAACTGGAGTCTGGATTTCATTTGTCTGTGTTGTCCAGCTTTTAACATCTTCGCGCTTTAACATTTTGCTAAGGCAATGGTTATCAAGCCAATATCAGTAGTTATAAACCAGTGGTGCTTCTAATGCCCATCAAAATTTGGGTAAGTAATCCAGAAGGCAGTTTGGAGTGGGGGTTCCATAATGAATCCTCTTAACAGTGGCAGTAGTTTGAAGCAGCCTTTCACTTTGTGAAGAGTCATTCCATGATGCTGTCAGTTTTCTGTGTCTCCGCCCCTCTTTTCTTGTCTAGTCCCCCAGCCTCCAAAAGGGACTGCTCAACATACTAACACAGTCTCATGTGCTACCTGTGTACTGTTCTTTGTTAATATGACTTTGGTGAAAGCTATATGATCTGAATGCATTAAAAATGTTAACTACTGAAGAAACTTTCACCATTTTGAAGCAGATGTCATTTGTTAATTATAATATACACCATTTAAATAAATTATTTTCTCTACCAAGTGCCTTTGAGCCCATTTTATGCAACAATAAATAAGGATATTACTCATGCAGGTATTGAGTCGTTTATTGTTTTTCAGTATATGATTGTCTATTCATTTTAGTATTTGTTTCCCTATAGGTGACTCCAGGAAAAGGAAATCGAGAGGAAAAAGGAAGTGTTGATCAAATAATTCCGTGCAGGATTTCTGAGCTTGGACTAATAACCTATTTTGTGAGACTACATGAATATTGACTTCAAGAGGATTCTTTTGAAATGGTTTTGTTTCAGACCAAGAAAAGTAAACGCATCTTAGGCTAGGATCTCCACAGCCTTGATGTGAACATGTCACTTTATATGTAAATGAATTATATAGCCTATAGGCCTATATGAGTGAGTGATATTTTTGATTAAGATCTATATTCAAAAGTTAATATGCTTTATATGTCGTTTTGTATAATTGTAAAAGATGCAGTGAATGTGTTTTACAATATTTTGTTTATCATTATAATAAATGATCAGATTTGACTTTATGCGGGGGTTTTCAAAGTGGGAGGCCGGCCTCCCCAGGAACAGTTTCAGGGGAGGCTCAGTGAATGGAAGTGAAGAAAAATTACTGGTTATCAAAAGGAGATCACATACAATAACCTAAATTGTGTGATTTGCTCAAAGAGAGAGTTCAGAGATTTGGGGGAATTTTACTGTTTTCCCACTTTCCCATGAGTCAGAAACGAATAAAAGCCTTCAGACAGACTTATTTTTTTTTTTATCTACAGTCTTTGGTGTAGTCTGTGGTAAGTCAAACGGCAATACCGACTATCTTGGCTCAATTGTTGAGTGGCAATGGGATAAAATAACAATCGTGATGGGCAAGGGGGGCTTTGTCCAAGCATCAGCGTCTCAGACTTTGAAAACCCAACAAAAAAAGACGTATTATTTTTGTGCAAACTATTGTTGAATTGTACATGCCATCAGAGGATAACTGTTTGGATCTTAATATGTCAAAGCATAAGTTATTCTCTAGAGGACACATGATATACCATTGTATGTTTAAAATTTATTTTATTAAAATTAATTCATGGTTCAGCTGGAGTTTTTTATTAGGCTACATCAAACCATATTTACAGTCAGTGTGATTGATATCACCTAGTGGTAAATGCAGTCTGTGGTAGGCTAATCATAAGGCAAACAAAACAAAAATCAATTAAGACTTTATGAAAATCCTTAATTTGTTGCTCTCTACCCTCATATTTGTCAAAGATTAGAGTATTGGCTTTACCTTTACCCTCCTCTACTACATCCCCTGTTAGTGGCTACAGGCTTCTCTCTGTGCGTAACAGCCTTTGAGACAAGTTGCCTCCTCCGGACAGCGACGCACGCTGGTCGCACTGCGCGACTGGCTCTGACATCACCGGCTATGAAGTTACAGATATGGCAATGCCACACTTGGAGACCGTCTAGTCTGCTTGAGACAGACAGCCATCAGCCATCATGTCGTTCACCTGGTTGGCGAAAGACCACAAAGGTTACACGAATCCGCCCGCTGCGACGGGGCTGAAGCGAGCACGCAACGACACGGGCAACAAAGTGACGGTGGTGCTCGGTGCGCAATGGGGAGACGAAGGCAAAGGCAAAGTTGTCGATTTGCTGGCGACCGAAGCTGACCTGGTGTGCAGATGTCAGGTAAATTAATTCGTTGTTTCAAGTTCAAGTCAACATTCACAGGAGCGTGAGGTAGCCTATGTTTTTTTAGTGCTGAATTTTATAGTTTATTTACAAGGAGTCGGTCATGAAGTCCTGGTAGAGCGCAACAGGTGCTGAGTTGACTGAAAACACTTGATAGCTCTGTGTTTTGGTGGACAGTGAGAACAGGACGTTTTACTATTTGCCAACTGAAGCTTCTGTGATCTCATTTGTTGTTTACAGGAAATATTTGTAGCCTATTCCCTTGACTCTGCATCAAGTTTGTAAAAAATGCAGCAAATTATCAAACATAATTGTGGACACCAAATTTCAAAAGACTTGGCATGATGAGGAGTGTCACACACCTATTTGTCCATTTTTAGCAGTAGCAAGCTACACTCCTAAGCAGAACTTGAATTTTACTTCCAACTCTAAACCTATAGGGTAAAATTGCTCTGATACATTCTGATTGACCTCTACTGAGCACTTAGAGTACTTTACTGCTCAGTTGAATAGGTCAATCAGAGCCCTATAGGGTTGGAGTTGGAAGTTAGAAGTAAAATTCAATTAGCTTATACCTCTGTTCTTTCTGTCCTCTAATTGAAATGCCAAACAGGCCAATTTCTGTCCACTTAGCCTACATGACACTGCCCAGAAATCTGAGGCCAGTCAGGACCTGCACAGAGTGATACCTCCCCACAGTTGCTGGGTTTTGTACTCTCTGTCCGCTGACAGTTAGGACATGGCACCCGGTGTTCTGGAGGCCTAGTGCTCCACCCACTGTGCTTTTGCGAGGTCACATTCCCAGGGTGGCTGCTTGATATGTGAGAAGGCCAGGGCCCAGGTCTTAGCCAGAGAGACGGAATAGAGTGGAGGATCCACAAGCAACAGCCAAGACTGTTAAAATAGGTGCTGGAAAAGCATGGTGAATTGCGCAGAGTGACTTAAGACTCTATTACCCACTCGGAAAAATAAGAGTAGAAACACACACTGGGAAATATCTCCTGTGGAAGTCTTGGGTGTTTTCGGATTTCCCCCCTCATTTTCTCCCCAATTGTGCTTGGCCAATTTTCCCCCTGCTGCCCCAGTCACTACCCCCTCCGCCGATCTGGGGAGAGCCGTAGACTAGCACCATGCTTCCTCCGACACATGCGCAGTTGCCAGCCGCTTCTTTTCACCTGACAGCGGGGAGCTTCACCGGCAGGACGTAGCACGTGGAGGATCACGCTATTCTCACCAGTTCCCTTCCGCCCCGAACAGGCGCCCTGACCGACCAGAGGAGGTCGCTAGTGCAGTGACCAGGACACACCCTTAATCTGGCTTCCCACCCGCAGACACAGCTAATCGTGCCTGTATGGACATCCGACCAAGCCAGAGGTAACATGGGGGCACGAACCTGCGACCCTCGTGTTGGTAGGCAGGGAATCTACCGCTACACTACCCGGGCGCCCGTCTTGAGTGTTTTCATCATACTGTATTTGTTTACAGTATATCATCATAGCTGACACTTCTTTTTGTAAACACGTTTGTCAGCACACTATATCACTATGCACCCTGCTTTGATTTTAGGGGGGTAACAATGCAGGGCACACAGTGGTAGTGGAAGGCAAGGAATATGACTTCCACCTTCTCCCCAGTGGAATCATCAACAGCAAAAGTATCTCTCTCATTGGTAAGCGATTCAGTCTTTCAGCTTTGTAGTGTCAGCATGACTATAAGTGCTCAGTGTTGTCAATGTTGATTTTTACAGTTCCCATTTGCTCTTGTAGGTAATGGTGTGGTCATACACTTACCCGGCTTGTTTGAGGAGGGCGATAAGAATGACAAGAAAGGTATTTTGTCAAAAAATATGCTCAAACACATCATTCACTGCTGGAAACGATTGGTTGTAAACGTCCATATACCTCTTGTTTCTATGATCTGACTAGGTCTCAAAGGCTGGGACAAGAGACTGATCGTCTCAGACAGAGCTCACCTTGGTATGGAGGATATGTGTGTCACTGTTTGATCATAAATGAGAAATTCAGATTCCAAAGTAGTGTGTGAGGGTGATGTTTCATTGACTTGTTTTACATCTCTCCACAGTGTTCGATTTCCACCAGGTTGTTGATGGCCTACAGGAAACCCAGCGACAAGCACAAGAAGGAAAGAAGTAAGGCTCAATGTTAATGACTGACCAGCTAGAACTCCCAAAATGTTGCCAAAAGACTAGAAATATGCCAATCTACTGAATAAAAGTCAATGATAAATAACATATAGATGTGCAAATCGCCTGAGTTTGGCTTGTGTTTTCCAACAGCATTGGTACAACCAAGAAGGGCATTGGACCCACTTACTCCAGCAAAGCATCTCGCACTGGCCTACGTGTCTGTGACCTTCTGGGAGACTTCAAGGACTTCTCTTCCAAGTAGGCTTGGTTGTTAAGCAGCCTCAGAGTGAATGCTGACCCATTTCACGTACGTCATGTGTCCTAATTCATGAGTTTTGGGGGACCCTTTCAGATTCAAGAACCTTGTCCAGCAGTATCAGTCCATGTATCCATCCTTGACAGTTGACGTTGAGGACCAACTGAAAAAACTCAAGGTAGAGACCCTATTGAATGTGATTGTCAACTGATTTAGTCCTCAAATTATATCGCCACTTCCAACAACACAATTCCTGTTTTGCTGTTTGGCACAGGAATATGGCGAGAGATTGCGGCCGATGGTGAGAGATGGGGTCTATTACATGTATGAAGCTCTTCACGGAGCTCCAAAGAAAATTCTGGTTGAAGGGGCCAATGCTGCTCTCCTTGACATCGACTTTGGTAGGGTTACTGGCGATCAGGTGGCTTTTTGATGTGTTTTCAATATTATATGAGATGTTTGGGATCTGTGAAGGAGTCACCCGATTGCGTTCCTCCCCTCAGGCACATATCCTTTTGTGACATCATCAAACTGCACTGTGGGCGGGGCATGCACTGGTCTTGGCATCCCTCCCCTGAACATTGGCGATGTGTTTGGTGTATCAAAGGCCTACACCACCAGAGTGGGGATCGGAGCCTTCCCCACAGAACAACTCAATGTAAGAACTCACTGAACTAATTGATATAAAGTTAAAGTTAGTTATCCTTTATTTATCCCCTTGGGGAAATTCATCCTCTGCATTTGACCCATCCTCTACTAGGAACCTTCCTAGAACTAGGAGCAGTGGGCAGCCACTGTGCAGCGCCCGGGGACCAACTCCAGTTCTTTTTGCCAGTACCTTGGTCAGGGGCACTGACAGGAGTATTAACCCTAACATACATGTTTTTCTTGATGGTGGGAGGAAACCGGAGCACCCGGAGAAAACGGACACGGGGAGAACATGCAAACTCCACACAGAAAGGACCTGGGACGGACCGGGGTTCGAACCCGGGACCTTCTTGCTGTGAGGCAACAGTGTTAACCACTGAGCCACCGTGCCGTGCCGTGCCGTTGATATGGACATTCCTCAAGAAAAACCCTTCAGTACTGGGACACTAACACTAGACATTGGGCTTTGTTAAAATGTCTTCTTTGCTTCTGTGACCTTCCTGTCATATGATGAAGAGACACTTATGTAGCACATTGATACTGAGCTTGATATGTATAGTGTGTAGGATCATGTGATTGCAGCACTGCAAGCAAAGCCGCCTGTGGAGAGACATTTAATGACATTTGCCGAGAGCAGCTGTCAAATGTTGTAAGAGACAGGCTCAAACACTCTTTACCTCACATGCAGATCACATGTTCACAGGGATAAATTTAGGGGCAGAGTCCGGGTTCAAGATAGATTTGCTGTGTGGGCCGGGGTCACGTTACCTAACACGAGACCTGGCCAGATCAAGATGGTTTCCACTTTATTCCCCACTCTTTGAAATGTGTTTAGCTAATATGCACTGATTACATAACATCAAAGTTCTGTAGCGAAAGAGCGTTTTTCTTGGGACATTGTTTGATTCAACGAGTAATGAAGTGACAGACCAGACTGGCTGTTTTCTGTAGGCGGTGGGTGAGCTGCTGCAGACGAGGGGTCATGAGGTGGGTGTAACCACGGGAAGGAAGCGCCGCTGCGGCTGGCTGGATCTGGTCATCCTCAGATACGCCCACATGATCAATGGCTTCACTGCGTGAGTGGATAGAGTCTGTTTAACCAAATGCAATCATCTACTTTATATTTTATGTACAGTATGACAGTTGAGGTACATTTCCCATTAGTACCTACCTTTTTTCTGTAAATTATGAATGAATAATCATAGATAGCACAGATGAATCTGCTTTTATAAGACTTGTAACCTTTCCCACAGCATTGCTTTGACAAAACTTGACATTCTGGATGTGTTGGATGACATCAAAGTTGGAGTAGCCTACAAACTCAACGGCAAGAGAATTCCCCATTTCCCAGGTATGATCTTACCAGGTGGAAACCAAACATCAAAGATGACTCACATCTTTGTTTGATTGCAGATAACATGTGTGAGTATCACAACCAAGTCATAAATATATTGACATAAAGATCAATAATGGTTATTTTCATTTATCCATAGCCAACCTCGAAGTTTTGCACAAAGTGGAGGTTGAGTATGAGACCTTCCCTGGTTGGAAGACTGACACATCTGCAGCCAGAAAGTGGAACGACCTCCCCGCCAAAGCACAAAACTACATCCGCTTCATTGAGAACCACATTGGAGTTCCCAGTACGTTTGAGACATTTAACATATTTAATTTTAATCCTGAAGGAAGTGCAAAATACAGCAAACATTACATATCTAACCTTTTACTTTGTAATCTTGATATTCCAAATGTCTTTGCAGGAATCTAAACAAAGCTTAATCTACAATACACACATGTATTTCAGAAAGCAATTCTCAGTTGCTACCCTGAAGGCCTCCTCCAAACCAACATGTGGCAAAAACCCAGTGAATGACTAACAGATCCATTAGGTGGCACTATTTAGTTTATTAGACGTGGCCCTTTGGTTATGATGACTGACGGACACAGTTGGGTAATGATAAAGTTTTCTTTCCTGAAGTATGTCCTTCTTTCTCTCTACAGTCAAGTGGGTCGGTGTTGGGAAGTCCAGAGAGTGCATGATCCAGATGTTCTAAAGGAAGAACGTTACCCGCCCTTGATGGAAGGATATGGCACAGAGGATGTAGCATGATGTGACCTATTTTCATCCACTAAAATGATCTACTCCTGTTCAATTAATAGACAACTGTGTAATCTTTGAACAATGTTGGCTGTGGTTTTGTATTGTTGTGTAACAGTACTGCTCATCATCATCATCATCATCATCAGATATTAATGTTCTGCAATTATAAGGCTATAGTGTCAATCTACCGTGCAGTGCCACAATACCAATTAAAACAGGACAATTGTTTTGAAATAAAACTCATAAGACCTGAATCCATGGTGGACACTCTATGCTCCATAGGGGAACAAGAGGATTGTATCAATTAAACACTGTTTCTAGAGGATGGTCTGACTGTCTGCAAAGTCAACATCAGTAGATGCAATTTTGAAACCATTATTTGAGTGATGTATGGGACTGTTTTTCTTTTTTAAGCAATTTAAGATAAAAAAAAAAACATTGGTCGATATATTTAAGTATGAATATGAAGAATAACGTAGAAAACACATTATTTCACACATCATGATATACATGAAACTGTTCTTCCTTTATTGCTCACCTAATCTGAGTAGGCGTTTTTCCTTCAAAGTGCTCAATATTATAAATACAGTATTTCTGCCAGTCCCTGAAGGCAGCATAACATGTGGCGGAAAATAATGTCACGTGACAACAAGCCTATAACGGATTGGTTCCTTGCAATGGTTCCTTGCTACCTCAGTTCCATCTTTCGCGCAACAAATAAGTTTGAATCCAGAAGCACGGCTAGGCTGCTCGGCAAAATGACTAAACGAGGTTATCCTTTCGCGGAATCATTCTCATCACAATATAAAATACATGTTGGCCAACGGGAGCTGAATCATCACGGTGTCTTTGGGAACAAATACCAACAAGAAATCTATGGTAAGAGCATGGAACAAGTCATGTCGCAGCGCTAAATAATGTTAGCTTCCTGGCTACGTCCAACCAACGCTAGCTAGTTGTTTTCTCGGACGGGAACATTGTGTTACTCATTACTAGTGACGTTTTGGCACATTTGGTCATGTTTACAACACAGCTACCGCTCATACTAGGTGATATGATCTGTATTAAGTGTCACGTCACTTGTAGGCCTTAAGTCAGTTACTTAGACAAGTTAACGCTACATGACGAATCGATACCAGTTTCAGGCTTCAGCCAAGTTGCCTATCCTAGAATATAGACCACAACAGCTAAGCTAACAGCTTCTCAAAACGCCAGAAGAGTCAGATGAGTTGTTCACGTGTCTGAAAAGAATGATTATTTCACTCGGTGCTTCTTGTCCCACAGAAAAGACTAAGAACTTGCTCTTCAATGGTGCCAAGGCTGTCATGGGAAAGATCTGGGATGCAGAGGAGAACTGCACAGAGCCACAGTCCACTGGGCCAGCTGTGCCGCATGGCTGCAAACAGACACTGTTAAGGGGACAGACACAAATTGGACAAGATGGCAGGCTGACAAGAGCATCCACTGCAGGTGAGCGTGAATGAGAAGGCAATTGAAAGGGTTGTGATACACGCATGGCAGATTTTAGCCAATAGAAATGGGTTCAAAACCTTTTTCCTATGTGATATCTCATTTATACTTGCATCAACCGAGAGTTGTTCTGGTCCACCATCTTGAAGAAGACCATCCCAAAGCTCTTATCCCTGCTCCAAGGAGCATGTCTACAAAACTCTTTAGAGCTTTTGGATATCTGTGAGATCATGTGCAAAATAAATCCTAATTGTTTTTTGGTGAAGTTCTCCTTAAGTGCCCGTCATATGCAAGAATATGTGAACCTAAATTACATTTAGTTCATCCACAACCCATTTTAGCTCTGGGGGAAAAGGCTGTGAGACACTGCCACAGTCGTCAGACACGGACGTCGCTTCATGTGACACTTCAGAGGAATGGACGTAATGCATATTTCCTTGTTTCTTCTCCCCTCGCATGGCGGGAGGGACTGATGCCCAATGTCCACCAGATGCGGTACGGCTCTGTGCGAATCCGGTACTGCTGCTGAAACAGACTAAGCCCCAATGCTGTTAACGAGTTGCCTTGTATGTCACTGAGCCTCATCAATCCACCAAAGATGCTATGTTGGAACCTGAAACCTCAGAGTGGGATCGCACACTGCAGGGCTCCAAGTTAATCCATTTTCTTTTTCCAGTTTCATTTACTTTTAGGTTTGCACCTGCGACTGCCTGATTCTGGTTTAGATGTGTGAGCTGTAAGTGAGCTGTACATCTGTGTGCCTTGTGTCCAGGTGCAGCAGCGCCTCCCACAGGCTGCTGTGTGTGTCGTCAGAGCCAGGGGCGCCGGACGCCGTGCTCCCAGTGTGACCGTCTGACCTGCTCCTCTTGCACCCGCCAGTGCTCCAGCTGCTGCAGCCTCTGCTGCTCTGTCTGCACTATTGTAGAGTAAGTCACATTTGGGCGTCCCTCTCACCCTGTTTCTGTACAACCTCAGAAGCCAGATCAGCTGTTTTCACTGTTTAATCCCCAGCTCCAAAACTGCCATCAGAGATTCGCTCTAGAACTAGAACACCAAGGCAGGCCAAGCCTCATGAAAAATGTCTTGTTTACTTTGGGTGGATATTGTTGGGTGAAAACCTTGTATCTCCAAAATGGCCAAAATTTTCAGGTACTTTGAAAAACAGCCTTGTTTTTAGCTTGATGACAATACATTTAATGTAGTTTATCCAATGCGATTTGAAAGGGTTTCATAAGCCCAATTGAATCATGCAACAACAGCGATATACATCTCATAACATCCAGCATTTCAGTTTTATTGGTACTTGCACCAGATGCCATAATTGAGATTTAACAAGGTTTAGGGGATGTATTTTGCCCCGTCTCACACCTGGCCTCATTTCAGTATCAGATTTACTGTAACTTTCAATTACGATAAATATAAAGGGGTTTGTATTGGTGACATTGGTGTAGAGACATATTGTCAATGTCATCATTCATACTGTACATAACGCCACACACAGTACAACCATAACAGCACATATATATTTGTATTCAAACATTGCCTGTTACAGTATTCATCTGGTAGAGATCAGAGAGTAGGAAATGTACAGACAATTTGAGATTCTAAGCACAGAGAAAACAGCCTAGGAATGGCTGTAGGAGAGCAGTAGCCTAAACACTGCCGAACTGTATTTTTGAAGAGCCTAAGGAGACAGGCATACTTATTCAACATGGCTTCGGGCAGTGGTTCTCAAACTTTTTTGGACTTGAGTACCCTCTTGTCTTTCCCTGATTTCTCAATCAAAGTACCCCCTTTACCAGACTACAACATTTTGCTGAGAAAACCATAGCATATATGATGCAATTAATGAATAATTAACCCACCTCTTGAGGAATATAGCATTCCAGATAAGAAATTGAGTGAATTAGTGCCTCCTGAGCAGATTCATTTTAACACTGTGGCCATAACATTTCAGTAAGTCCAGTTTTCATGTCAACGTGTTAACAAACAAAACAGCATAACAGCAAGTAAGTATTCGTTTTGTATTCAATAATATTTGTGCTTGTCAAGTTTTTGGTTTAACACTTGACAGAACTATGAACAGTCCAATCTGCAGTAGCTTTATGCCTACAATTTATGTCAATGTAACAATTAAACAATCAAATAATTAAATAACACAACAAACAAAATATTTTCATTATTCATTCTTACATTTTTCCATTTCCCCCTTTTGCTCAAGGGCCCACTGTAGTACCTCCACATACCCCTAGGGGTAGGCATACCCCAATTTGAGAAACATGGGTTTAGGGAAATGTCGGGGGACCTCAGCAGAACAGACATTTATGGGATTGAAGGCTATTTTTTATTTTATTTTGCTGATGCCAGACTGTGAACATGACACCTCATTATTATCGCAATGCAGACAAGTCTTTTTTTGCAAGTTTCTCAAGAGGAGGATTGAGATTGTCGTTCCCATTCCAATGACTGCACAGTTTTGCGTAGGTGTGTGCAGCCTGTTTTTTTTTGTAGAAGTTGGTTACCTGTTGGACATAACTTGAACTAACTTCTTTCTCTCTTAAAAAAAAATTAAAAAATACTAACTTAACTTTACCACTATTCCTTCAGATGTTGTAGTTGTCATAGACTGTGTTGCATAGTTGATCGCTCTATTGCTGACAAAAATGTGTTATTGTAAGTCGCTTTGGATAAAAGCGTCTGCCAAATGACGTAATGTAATGTAATGTAACACAGAATACCGGCACTCACAAATCAACCGGCACAGATTGAGTGGCGGTCTTCTGTCTGCTTTCATCCTTGCCACAACGTGCACCTGATACGCTATTCAAGATTTGAATGGAGGCTAGTACTTTCTACTGCACCTTTTGCACATTATCTTCTCTCTGTTCTTCCACAGTTACAGTGGGCCGTATGATCAAGTGCTGTGCTGCAGCTGCTCGACGTAAAGGAAGACCAGCCAGAGATCAGAGGATTATGCTTGGAACATGTTAGTTTCCTTCTGCATTCACATGAAATAGGACTGAAACTGAATTTTATACCTGTGATTTTTTTTTTAAATCTTGATTCAGATGTTTACTTGTATATATGTATTACAATTAAAAAATAAACTTGAACGCGTTTTTGCCTATCCAGTTGACATTGTGACATTTGTTTATCTAGTTGATGTTGTGACTATGCCGCTTTTAGTGGATATATCTTTATTTTATTTAATGGGTCTGGAAGATGTATTTACTCCAGCAACAGCGCCTGGGTATCTGAACAAATATTGGAGTCAGTCACTTGCCAAAATGTGTTCCCCAACTGTGTCCTCATGTGCGCTGTTCTTAGAAAGATCCATCAGCAGATGGCAGCACACATCAAGCACTGATTTCATCCACAAGTTCCTGACCAACTGGGCCATGTTCAGTCAGGTAATGCAACAAACCTGCTTTCTCATTGGATGAAATTCTGGTTATATCTCACTGTGCTTAACAAGCATCATTTCCCCTTGCATATTGTAAAAAAGAAGACTTTGCTATGATAATGAAATTCCCATTGTCACTAACTGACCTTGAGAATCTCTGCTATCCAATTTTGGGATTTAAACGAGCATAAGCACAACTAGAGGCTGTAGAGAACCAAGCCTTTGCTGCAGTCCGTCTGGCTACAGTTATGCCTACTGGACACGACCTTGACTTGTAGTCATCACTTTCTCTTGGCTCCAGTTCATCCCTGATGATGCCTGGCTTCACGGTCATGTATTGTACGCTATGAGTAATTGTTTGCAGTGGCGGAAGTCCTCAGCGCAGCTTTACAGAAATCAATCGCATGACTTTATATTATAGATATTAACTTGGATGAGCGGGCTTCCTGGAGCTTATTGGAAATGCCTCTGAGCTCTTGAGTCACATCCCAGTTGTGGCTCCAGTCTAGGGGGAGCGCTGCAGTTGGGCGTCCAAGGGCACCGCTTGATTTCTGGCTGAGTGAACAGACAGCTGCTGGCAAGCAAGGCGTCAAGATGTCTGAACATATATTTTTTTCATAGATACGGTTTTTAGGAACATGGTAGCGTTGTGAGGAAGTCTTCAAAGGAGTTGCACAGCATTTGAAGTGTGTGTCGCACTGTCTGCCCATAGTAGCCATCCCAGTTAGACTACAGAGGGAGCTTCGGCCTCTCACATGCCTGTCTGTCATCTGAAACACTCACTGAGTGAGATGGTCATTGTTGGGGTCGGGGTCCTCAAAATGGGAATGTGCAGCTGTCCAGGTTTTTTCAGTACATCTCCTGTCCCCGACGCTCTTAATGACAAACGTCTCCCTACTGCATGTAGCCTATGGGGAGAGGGGGTCCTGCATGTAGCCTATGGGGAGAAGGGGTCCTGCATGTAGCCTATGGGGAGAGGGGGTCCTGCATGTAGCCTATGGGGAGAGGGGGTCCGCACACCCGCAAACCTCCAGACCGGACCAACTGTGCTCCGCCAGCGGGAGCATGTGGCTTTGTCTTTGGGGACCAGCTGTGGTCTGAGTGTGGCGAGCCCAGTGATGCTGCTGCTATAAATATGCGTCAACGAGTGTGAGTAAGTGACAGCTGTGCAGTGGACCAAGGACACACTGTCTTGGCACTCTCAGGACGAGCCACTCCAAAAAAGGCAACCCCAGTGTGAGGCACTAGTTGATATGTATTTATGCACTTTTAGCCATTCGTACTGCAGTGTATGCAATTCAGATCAAAATTGTAGATTGTGGTACAGAAGTTAAGTGCTCCTTCAAATCTGGATAAAGACGTATCAAGGGCATTTGAATCCACTATATTCTCTCTCAGGGAGCTTACAACTTGGCAATAATGGTGACTCTTTTACTATCCGAGTAGAACTGGATTGAATTACAGTTTATCCCTGGTGACAATGTGATTGTGAATTATTTGGAAGTCCAATGGCTCTACAAATAAGTGGCTTGATAGCTGTGTGTGTTAATATACATGGAGAGAGAAAAAGAGAGAGGGGGGGGCGAGCGCATGTGTGACTGTGTTTGTGTGCCCTTTTCAAGTGTGACCACCTGTCTTTTGTTAAGAAATAAATAAATAAACACAGGCCACACCAGCTGTCCCTGGCAGTCCGTCCCTTCAGAGGTCAAGGTCTCCCACCGCTGGCCTTGTGAGGTGGTGGACACTTACAACTTTACTCCCAACTTATCTCAAGTACCTCTAAACCCAACACACACACACCAACAGCAGCAGCAGCCAGGCGAGCCAGGCTTGGAGCCTCGGAGAGGAATGTTTTATTACACCATGGAGTTACACTGCACATATCCCAGCTCGTCACCCTGGGTTGCAGCTAAGCTCTATCACATGCCCCCCCTGCTTTCCATGTGGAGCTTTTGGTAGGTAAGCGAGGCACACACTTGGCACCGAACAGGCCCAAAAGCCCGGATCCCGTCGGGGCAGATGTGAGATGTTGGTGGTGGCCTCCTGCGGGGCTGTTTACAGTGCGACGTGCTCGCAGCAGTGACTGCAGAGGGCCCTTATTTACCGCGAGCCGGCCGGGGCTGTTGGGGATGTTTATGAATGATCTTGGGAGGACATTGTTGTCTTTATGCCGGGGGCTGCCTGGCCAGCGCCGCCATGTCGTCTGTTTGTGCATAAAGTACATGCTGGGGGGAGCCGGGCCAGACAATAGGCCGGCTGAGCTACTACCCACGCACACAATAGAGCGGTGGGATGAGGCCTGGTTTGGGGGGTGGGGGGCTGGAGGTAGGATGGAGGGGGCAGGGTCTGTTGGATGCGGCCCTTGTCTATATGGGGTTCACAGAACGGGTGTGCTGGGTTTGGGGGGAGGGTGGTGGGAACCGGAGTCCATCCCTATTGGGATCACATAGCAGAGCAGCTGGATTTCTTTAGTTGTGCAGCGGGGGAATAATTAAAAGTTCCCTCTATAGAAAATGACCAGTGAATTGGCATGAAGTCCCCCAATTAGACACACATATTTGGTATTTGTTTGCTTACATATATGTAGATGAGTTTGAGACTTGTGTGCTATAATATTAATGCTGTACTTTTAGTTTTAATAATTACACAGCCCGAGTCAGATCACTGTTATCCCTGCTTCATCCCCCTTTGTGGAGTATTGGCAACAGGTTTGGAACAATGGGAGGCCATCTCTCAAATCGCTGTGTCCTTGAGCTGAGTTGATGGCTTCAATGGGATATCATAGGGCCTGTAAGACCCGAGTGTTATCACATTCTGTTGTCTCTGTACACATTGCATTGCTGCCCACACACACCGGCTGGCTGAGCGTTCCTGCTGCTGCTCAGGCCAGGGCTCTCCTTGAAAGCACAAGAGAATCTGCATTTCCTTCACTTTGTTATACAATAGTTATTTGGAATTAAAGAAGCAAATTAAGTCGCGGCTCATCATGTTCATGATTGCTGATAATTACATGTGTGGTGTCTGCAGAAGATAAAATACAGTAGCCTATATATGATAAAAGACAAAACTATTCACAGGGGAAAGTGCAAAATGAATGAAAGCCACACAGCCACAGAAAGTTGTTCCATTTAATCTATGCATAATCTTAATAAAGACCTAAATCAAGATTGTCACATTTCCACAGCACACACACACACAAGCACACTCCAAAAGCACAAACAAAAAAATGTCACATACAATTATAGATCAAAGTAAATTGCCTTAAGATCTAAGCAATGTAAATTCTGCATAAGATTGTCCCCTAATCTCTACACCACTAACACTGAAGCAATTGATTACTATAAAATATACCTTTCTTATTAAAAAAATTATATTAAATTCTAATGGCACTTCTACAAATTCTATTAAAAAGATTTCCATTGACATTTAGAAGCTTTTTTTCTTTGCTTTTTTTTACCAAATTAAAATTGAGAGACAGTCAAATGTCGCACAAGGAGCAATGCAATAATAAATATTTCTCATGATTATACACAATTTCACAGTTGTAACCTGCAGAGGACAAAGTTCCAGTAGATTTAATGATCATACAGCATGAGTTAGACAAACAGCCCCAATCAAGAGTAGTGCTGTTTCCATGTAAGTCATCAATCAAAATCTCAGTGTTTCACATTCAATAGTGACGTTAACTGCGGAACAGACTTTGTACGTTCCAAATAGTATTGGCTAATAAAAGCCAAACACAAAAAGGCTTGTCTTTCAGTTTAACATGTCCAAAACAGATTTATTAACATAAACATAATGGTCAAATCAAATCTCAAAACCTCAATGTAATCTCCCAAAGCAGCAAAAATAAACAGACTTGAAATTTTTTCATTTTGACTGAGCTGACATTTTTCAAGACAGAGAAAAAAAAAGAAAAATAGTTGCGAATAGTCGTTTCCAGTTAACGGGGCCACTGTTAAGGCGACGTGAGCGTTGGCGCCGCAGTCGAGGGCAAATGTACAGTAATAGCAAAAGGGCGTCTCCAGATGCAACACCTATTAGTGTGTCTACAAGGCACATTCTGTGATCATCCTGGAGGTATAAATAAAGACTGGAAACAATACACAGAAACAATTCTTTACATACCGTTAGTTTCTACCTCTGTACACATGTACATTAGAGAATAATCAATTCAACTGCACCACATAAGAAATGTTCCTTAAAAAAACAGACAACGGTGAGTGACAAAATCTACATTCCTGTGTGTTCTGATTGAAATATCATAGGCTAAGTATCACCGCTAGACAAAACATCTACGTATCTGGAAAAACTCACAACAGCTGACTTAAAATAAAAAAGACAACTAACCAAAGTGATTAAATTCTCTGGGCGTTTGCAAATGGTTGATGCCAGTGCTGCGACAAGAAAGTTTGTGCAAGTGAACGGGGAAACCTAAATAATTTCTCGTAAAATCACACTTTAAACCCCCATCCAAAGCGCTCTAATGCAGACTTACAGGTTAGAGAGCAGAATGAAACGGATTGTGTGCAATTTTTTTAAGAGAACTAGTTGTGTTTCTTCTTGACAGATGACTGATTCCAAACGCAAAGACATGGAAAACACCTATGAATCACACATGAATTCATTTGTATGTCGTGAAAGGAGTCTTGGTGATTAGGGGGGGGGGGGGGGGTAGTCAACACCTACATTATGACTTATGCTCTTACAAAGTTTCCCCACAAGTCAGGGTTGCCACAAATATTCTCCAACTTAGGTTTGTTTTCCAAATCTAGCAGTGAAGCCACCTGGAAAGCAACACTGATCAATTCAGATATTCCCTTGATAGATGTGCAATCAAATCACCGTTGTATCGCCTCCATGTGGAAGAACAATGAGGCAGTTATCTATTGCATGCTGGGATAGGGGGTTGCTCTTTGATGCCTCCAGACAATACACCTGTTTACAGTCTCCCTGGTCTCCCTTTGCTAAATACATTTCTCGCATTCCAATGGCTCCATTCAATACAGAAAAGTGCAAAGAGAGACTTGCGGTGCCTTTTCTCCCCACAGCTAGGAGAGAGATACACAATGATCCCTTGAGAACTACCTGGGACTTGGGGGGAACAATGCCGGTATTGTCTGGTTTCTATAGGTAGCCTGTGCCGTATCAGTGTGGCTGTGCTTGTGAACAACTGTTCCCTCTGGCAGAACAGCGGTCGTAGCCGTATGAACAGTTGTGATTTGTAGCGAGGCAGAGTCCAGTCAAGCTTTGAATATGGAAGAGGAACCAAAAACTCTCTGGGGAAGACATGACAATCGAGCGAAGAGACTGCTGCCTTAATAAGACACCTGGCTTTCTCAACCTTACGTGTGATCTAACACGAAAAACAGTTTGATAAATAGAATATATATTTACATTAAATATACAAATAGTAAGAAATAGCAGCCTAGACAAGTGTTGAAACTATATGCATGCTAAAAACAAGTGCTTCTCTATGTTCCATGTGACAAATCTTGAGTACTCCGCAGAGGTTTCTATGTGGTATATTAAAATACAATTACAGTAACTCGATTTGCACAGCGAACAATTAACAGACAGCCCCAATACCAGTGAAAGAGTACCAAGATAGCTAGGCAAGACCTGATGTCTTTCAAGCTGATAGAAATAAGATCACGCTGATAGTAAACCCTGAACCAAGTCAAACTAATAAATAATTGTGATCAAGTCTTCTCAGGACAGATTAAACAAATATGAGCTTTTAGTGCTAAGTGATCGCCGACAGAGAAGAAACCATTCCACTGCTCCGAGGCAAAACATTTTGCCCAAAGATCCTTCCAAGAGCCACCAAAAGGTTTGAGCTCCGACTTCATCAGTAGTATCTTACACACAGACAATAAGAAGATATGGTAATACGAAAGAAAAAAGTTAATTCAAAGAAAGAGACAAACTCAGTAGATTCAGCTGCAGGCAACGAAGCAGAGCTTTGATGAAGAACCAGTGCTACCAGTAGACATCTACAGTAACCCATCCATAATTGACTGAGGCACCTCTACACCTGCCTGCCTGCCAAGGGCATGCCCTAAAGACTTTGTCCATTTACCCTCTCTTTTATGGTGCTGCCATACCAGGAAATAACAAGGTAATTTACTGGGAACTATTTGCTTTCAATCAGAAGGCATGAATAAACATTTAATTGTCAAGAGCTTGATGATTTACTACATTTATTACATTCTTGTAAATTATTTAATTAAGGACACTCATGGATCAATTGACATTTCAGTGCAGACAACTGCCCTTGTTACCACCTGGTATTTGGACACTTTGCAAAGAGAGATATTTTTTTTAAAGGCCCAAAGACTTGCTGAATTTGACAAGAAGGCATGGCAATGAATCATATTCTTGCTTAAGTACACTAGGTGAAGTGTTAAGAATTTCAGTAGGCACCAATGTTACAGGCATTAGCTGTAGCCATCTTTTATCTTCATAATAACTACTCTCCATCATCCCTCTGATTATACAGCTTCTTTAAAGTTGTAATTAGAAGGCCATTCCTTCGATATGTGCTCACTTGGATTAGCAACAAAGATCAGGTAACTCTGGTTGAGGCAAAAATAAATACAAATGTTGGTGATCCATGGTGAAAATTAACCTTATGATGGTCTGTTTGCCTTCCAGTTTCAAGATCATAAAACTGTAACCTACTTCATTTCGACCAAAAGAAAATTCTAGTTCCAAGAAAGAAACAAAAAAATCTTACTTCCAGTAGTCAAACTTCATTAATTTTGCTGCCTTATGATAGTTTACTTGTTAAGGACTACACAAATCTCACAATAAATAATGTATGAGTTTGAAAAAAAAGAATCATATATTGCTACTCACGGACGGTTCTGTTCTCCCATGTGCATAAATAAAGTCTCATTCACTCGACGATTGTATTAACATAAGTTAGCATTAACTATCATCCATTTGCCCATAAGGTATGAACAAAGGAAGCCTTTCTTTCAGCAAATATACTCCTCACTAAACGGATTGACACTAACAAGACAGAAATAAACAAGTGCATCATCTGATTTGTTCACCTTCGACACAGATCCAGCTAGAGTTTCACAGCACCCGTGGTAGTCTTACAGCCTGTGCACCTTCAACTGTCTGCCTCTGACCATCAGGTATGCCGCTGACATAGCTCAGCACAGAAAACACTTCCAGTTTTTAAGTTGCTACATCTTTAACTTGAGAAATGCCACATGGGGTAGAATTCCAAAAAGGATATGTCTCCGACAAACTGTCAACGTGTGTATACTAACGGGAAAACTGTTCAGTAGTAGTAATCAGTATATGAAAAGACAGAGTCTGTCTTATGTCATGGCACTGGTGAGAGGTGTGTTTTATCCAATGGAAAAGTCTTGTCTGATGAAGAGCTTGACGCTCGAAACGTCACTACTTTTTGGGCGCTAAAATAAACCACTGGAAACAGAGCCCGATGCAGTGTGCGAGCTGTTTTTATTCTCTTTTTCACTGTTGAGCTCAGCACCTGCCCAAATCAAATTTTGGACCTGGATGTGCGTGTCTTCCTCTTTGAGAGTCTTGACAAGGCCACAGTGAAACTTTCGGATGTGGCGGTAGAGGTCCCCAGACTGGGTGAAGCGCCGCTCGCACCACTTGCAGGCGTGAGGTTTCTCCCGCGTGTGAACCACTGCGTGCCGGCTCAAGTTATGGGAGTACTGGAAGCTCTTGCCACACTGGCCGCAGGTGTACGGCTTCTCGCCCGAGTGTGTGCGCTCGTGGCGCTTCAGGGTGTACATGCAGGAGAAGGTCTTGCCGCACTGCGAGCAGGTGGGCACCGAGCCGTCGGGCGACAGCTTGGAGCGTGCGCCGTCCTTCTCACGGAAGTGCGAGCTGAGGTGCAGTTGCAGCACGTGAGGGCTGGGGAAGACTTTGCTGCAGAGGGGGCACACGCACACCTGTTGCCCAGGGGGCAGGAGCACCCCGCTGGAGGTGGAGATGTCGGAGGAAGCCAAGTCGTCCTCCTCGCTGTCCCCCAGCAGCCGGCCCCTCCTCTCCTCGCCCTCCCTGCCCGGGGCGCCCTCCCTCCCCCGGCAGGCCTCCCCCTCCTCTTCCATCAGGTCCTCCTCCTGGGAGAGCAGGGCGGCTGTGGAGCCGTTGTTGCCTGGGAAGAGGGCAGCGAACCCTGTCACCACTGAGTTCCTGGCACTATTCCCAAAGCGCTGGCTCTCCGGGCTCATCGGCTCACTGTCCTCCTGCTCTGACAGCAAGTCGTGTTCGTCTTTAACAAGTGGCTCAGTGCCCTGCTGCTGGCTGTCGAGGGCCAGCTGTCCCGAGACGTAGGAGGGGTGTAAGGGATCTCTGCTAGACAGAGGCTTGAAAGACAAATCCAGTGCACAGTCCATGTCATCTGAAGCCCTGGACCTCTGGGACAGCGATACGGCGGAACTACTGACATCAGCTTTTGTTTTTCCAGCTGTTTGGACACAGGGCTTGGCCTCTGCTGACACATAATTGACACCTACAAGGTCCGGGGACCTGCCGGAGTGACCGTTCGCCTTCTGTCTGCTCTGCCCATACCTATCACAATCTGTGACAGCCAGCCTGACTTCGCTGTTGTCCATGTCAAACTCCTCCGCTGGGGGGGCCCTGTGGAGCCCCGGAGCCTGCGTCTGGGGCTGTCGCCGGCCAAGCTGCTTACTGTGCAGGTCGCCATCTGAGGAATTCTCCCTGTCCAGACGGCTCAGTGCTAGACCCTCGCCCGGCTTTTCCTCCAGCGGGCAAACTTCCTTATCTTTAAGCTTGCCTTTACACACCTTCACTATATCATACATGTGGAGGTAACTGGCCGCTGCCAGGACATCCTCCACCGGCAGAGTGCTGAATTCCAACTTCCCCTCATACATAAATTCAAGGAGCAGACTGAAAGCCGGGGCTGTCACAATGTCACTGTTGAGATGCACAACGTCCCTTTTGTCTAGCTGGTCCCTGTAGAAGAGATGGAAGTACATGCTGCAGGAGGCCAGCACGGCTCTGTGCGCTTTGAATCGAGCCTCCCCGACAAGAACAGTGCAGTCACAGAGGAAACCTTGGTGACGCTGCTGACTCAGACACTGCAGCAACTGGCGGCTATGGTCTGGGAACTCCATTCTTCCTTCATAACCTGATGAAAAACAGGAAAAACAGGATACTGAATAAACGAAATGCAGCCATTTAGAGGGCGTCGCGGAGCCAGGAACGCATATGGCGTCCAGAGGCAAATACAAAGTAAAGTAACCAAACCCAGAGAGAATGTGGGAGATACGAATAACTTCAGCTAATTTGTCCCCATGTCGCAAATTGTTTAAAAGTTGCAACAAATACATTTACCATACATTAAACATTCCGTGTTTTATGGGAAATGTACAAGTGAATAAAACCATTCCCAATTTCAAACAATTAGAAGTTTACACAACTGGACAATTCTAGGCTACCTAAATTATAATCTGGTCCCAGTGGTGCAGGATACGCTTTGCTGCGTTCATCCCCCCTTGACTCACGATGTAAACGGATCCTTCTCCGATTATCAAAAGTATTCCCGGTTAGTAGTCAGCCTACTTTTTTGCGAAAACTGGCGCACCGGCGTTTCCACACGCACACAAAAATCGACGGTGTTTACAGAACAATCAAGCCGGACTGTGAATGATAGCACTCATCCATCGGGGAAGGCTAACGTTTAAAAAACACACACACTAAAGAGCAGAGGAGAGTGAGTAAACTGGTGCTCTGTTTGCTAATTACACTGCAAGCTGTGGAGTCAGCTGCTCTGACATCACCGCAATGGAAACGCTACCTCCAGCTGTGCTCCTCTTTATGCCATATGTTAACTCCGAGCCAGGCAGTCCAAAAAAGACACACAACACTTAAGTTATTATACGAGTAGATTTATAAGTGTCACAAGATTACACGGAACGGTCAACTTTTTATGAGCTGATTTGTTCTGGAAGGCCAAAGCAAAAGTGCACCCGATAAACCACAGATGAGAATAATAAGACGCCTGTGCCGTTTACGCACTGATCAGACAGGCACAACATAGAGGTATTTGTTTAAAGAGGTCAAATTTAATTCGTAAAGGCAGTAAATAAATAAATTAAATTGCGATGATTCTGGATAAGTTTGATGTTTGGTATCCAGTAGTATAATTTTACGCGCAGTAGTTGGGTTATTATTTTTAAAGGAAAGGGGAAAGTGCAAGCAGAAGACAGGGGGGCCAAGGGCGGCAGTAAAGCGAGCTCCATGTCCGTGTTGGGAAGCGCATTGCTGGGAGCCTTTTAAACAGCAGAGGAACTCAAACACAGCAAAGCCAACTGCGCTGAGCGAAGCGGCGAGCTGGGCTGGGGGGGCACTCTTAACTTTCGCTTTCTCCCTTTCTATAGACGAAAAAAACACAACACTCACATGTATTTCTTCCGAGGCTCGTCGTGTGTTTCTTATTTTTCCTATATGCTCCGACGTCCTTTCATGATGTGCGGCCAGATGTTCGCTTCTCCTTGTCGTTTCTTGAGCTTCCAGTCCGACCCTGGCAATGCAGGCTGCACTCAGCGCCGCTGCCTGCTGTGTGTCAAGCAGGTTGATAATGGCACAAGTCTCGCGATAACGCACCGGCCACTAAGTTCTGTACTACTCCGTGAATTCACACAGTGGCAGCAAGTAGCAGAGTACATTGGGAGCGCCCACTGGGTGCCTTAAAAACACCTGTCCTGAACAGGGGCGACGCGTCTGTTCACAACTGAGGTGTGGGTAAGAGTTGGTGGCAAAACTTTTAAACTCGATTATATCGACTATATAGGGAGGATAAGTGGAGTGATTATTGATGACAGAAGATAATTAGGTCCTCAGACGCACAATTTGGGGAAATATTGTTCCCCTGATTGGATTAATTTCAGATATGGCTTTTTCTACATTTCTGGCTAGATTTGCTTGATCTTTAGTATCCATTATAATGATACAAACTGAAATTTAAATGTGTTCATATGAGGAAAAGATGTAATTTCCTCTTTCCTCCATATATGGAAAGAGGAAATTACAATACTTAGTCTATAGTATGCTTAGAGGAAGTCTTTCAAGATAATGAGATTTTATTACTCTACTATCCAAATCCAAAAGGTAAATTAGGTGTTCTACCGTTTTATATACGCTATGGATAAGACACCTTTTTGTTTGCCCAACAGTATTTCTCACTGATGATTGATTGCTGTCTCTACAGGTATCTAGACTGATTCAAGTAAAATACATTGTGCACTCTTGATTTCTTCGTGGGTGTGTGGCTTATTGGCAATTTATAAGAACTGCTTTTACTAATCCTGCTTTGGGAGGCGGAATTTCCTGGCAGCATATCACCCAGTGCCTTTGTTTCTCCATGCACATCCGATCCATCCCTGGGGCTGTTACTACTTTCAATTGTCTCTATGGCCCATTAGAATGGGAATGATGCTAGCTTCCAAAGACAAAGCCTTTTAAAGAAAGAGAGAGAAAAAATATGTCACAAATGTGTTTAACTAACTGAAATTGGCACAATATCATAAACATCTCCCTTCAGATTCTATATTCTAATAGAGGGAATGTGTTCTGTAATTGTTGAAGCTTGAGATGGCAGCACAGCGGAAAAACAGGGGCTTGAGGTTGCAGCTGCTCTTCTTATGCCCCCCAGCCCTCCCCTCCTGCCCCTCCCTGTGCTCCCCCAACTGCCTCCGTCACCTTTGCCCTGTGTTCCAGCTGTCGTGTGTTTTGAAAGGGCCATTTGCAGCTCCTCGCAGCCCCCTGACACAGAGGGGAATGAGCAATGTGACGGGAGACGGCAGCCACTGGTCGGAAGGGGCCACCGGCCGGGATTCTTACTCACTTACTGCTTTATTCCATTTTTAGTCCGGCTGTTACCATTACACTGTTACCATTACACAGGGTGGACGTCACTCTGTCTCCACCCGTGTCCAGATGATCATAAGCAACAACTTGCCTTTGTGTTCTCACCTCGAAATAAAATAAGTTATTTCCCTTCACTTGTTCCAATGGCTTAATTGGACGGTAGATGAATGCTTTCTTGGATAAGTAATTTATGAAGAGCCTCAAAATGATGGATGACTGCATACTCATCGGAAAACACCAGCAAACAAAATGTTTGGATGCGGAAGTTTCTGGTGTGTGTGACATATGAAAAAAAACTTTGTCATTCAGTACACACACACACACACACACACACACACACACACAATCCATGCAGGACTGAGCTATGTGGATAAGAATAGGACCAGTGGCCCGGTCTGTGTTTCCCTGGCCTGGCAAGCGCAGGCGCCCAGTAGAGGAGGGGTGTATGTTCACAGGGCAAGACAAAGCAGTGGTTGTGCCCGGGGACCATGGCCTCCGAGAGAGAGGCTCAGCCCGGTGGAGGTTCTCACACGCAAGAAAAAAAAGAGAGAGAGAGAGGGAAAGAGAATGAGTGTGGGGGAGGGTGGGGAGGGAGAGAGAGAGAGAGAATGAGTGTGGGGGTACTGGGGAGGGGGCGAGAAAGAGAGGGAGGGAGAGAGAGAGAATGAGAGTGGGGGGAGGGCGAGAGAGAGAATGAGAGTGGGGAGGGGGTGAGAGAGAGAGAGAACACTTCCTGGAGGTTCATTCTTCCTCTCTGCAATCATCAATGGCATTCTCCCCCTGACCCACTCCTCTCTCAGACAAACAAAAGACCCTGCATTCCAGTGTAGCCTGACCGGCCGGCCAGCCAGCCGCAGAAGAACCACATCTCTCATCCCACTGGACCACTGGTCTCATCCAGCACTGAGCTGACTATGTCTGAGGATGCTTTTAATACCTTCTGGAGCTTTTGCTCTTGCAGATTTAAGTTCTTCAACAAGTTGAACCTGATTCACCAGGTAGCCTACTACAACAGTTATTGGTATATGTTTTGCCATTTTACTGAGATGTATCTTCCTCACAGCACAAACAAATAAACACCTGCAAAAACATGTTTCTCTTCATCTTGAAAATTTGTTTTGCACAAACCTCAGGAATTGGTTTATATCCCAGATAGTAATGAAACTGTCCTAACATCATTGCACTCTAGGCCAGTGCTTCTCAAAGTGCATGGCTCAGGGGTCCTTGGGGTTCCAGGGGGTCCTCAGCAAAAAGAGGGGTAATTTATTTTCACTATAATTCTATCCATAACTAACACTGACGTAATCTATGTCTACTTTGGTCATGGATTTCATTTATGTAATAAAACATCTAAAAGCAAAAATCTTATCAGATGGGAGACCCTGGGACAAAATCTTACCAAATTATGAGTTTAGGGGTCCTTGAAGTGAAAAGGTTGGAGAACCACTGCTCTAGGCTTCTGGAGATGCTGCATTGATAAAGCTGCCCCATCCCCTCCTTGCTATCCCCGCTCTCCCACCCTTCTGTCTTAATTGTCTCTACCACGTATTTTCTACTCTCCTATAGCCCTGAAGACTAGACTAATATTGGAATCAATAGTTCATCTTAGATAATTAAGTTCTGCCCCCTGCCTGTTCTATTCAGATAATGCAAGAATACAAGAAAACAGATCAGATGGAGCTTTGACAGCAAAGACATATCATTTAGCCAGTGGTGATGCTAGTGGTGAGCTGACAAACTGAATGGAAGAACTCTGAATAAGACTGCAGTGCTCTCTCTCTCTCTCTCTCTCTTTCTCTCTCTCTCTCTCTCATTGTGGCTTTGAACCTGCAGGACACATCAGCAACACAACAGACTAGACACACTCATCACCAGGCCAGAGACAGCCGAACAGGAGGAGAAGGCACCGCTGAAAAACAATAGCTCTGGGATACCCTCGGTCAACCCTGTTTGTATGACAGGAACAGCTTGGCAAGGTTGAAGCATATAGCGGTGAGGAACATGTTACAGTGTGAGTGACAAAGAGGGGAAATGGCAAGAAGAGGCTGCAAGGCAGAGGGCACAGGTCAATACGTTTTTCATCAAGAAGACAGCGCTGGCAGCTGCCCCCGCTGTCCTGTCCTTGTAATGCTATTCATCATTTCTTACACAACTTCTCACTGAAAATGACCAAACAATATTCTGTTTGTGTTCTTGTATTTTTAATACTATTAATACTATAATAAGTAATAATAATTAATTGAATACTATACTGTATTACAAGTTTGTAATACAGTATATCACACTCGTACCAAAATGATGGCTGATTTACATTAAGTAATCTGATACAACAGTCTATGCTTACAGATAAAGACATCAATAAGGTAGGCTATATCTTTCAGTTGTCGTCCCCCCCACCCCCAGAAGACTTTCTCGTTGGATATGGATATCTTGTATGTTGTGCAGCCCAGTTTTCTGTGCAACTATAGTTACAGTATAAATATAAACGATAGTTTATATTTTTTTATATATTCTTGTCATGCACACCGTGTGTATGCCTACTATATTACTGTACTGTAGTGTGTGGTTGTCCTGTGCGGTATTGTCCATTATACTGTAGTCATATCTATGTAGGCGAGATGAGTATTTGGTGTATATATTTTGTTTATTTTTATTTTCTAATTTCCGTTTGTTGCTATACCACTCCTTTAATCTACTTTGACCCTTGAGCTGCTGTAACAAGTGAATTTCCTATGTGTGGGATTAATAAAGTTGATCTTATCTGTATCTGATCTTGACTTCACGTCTATACTGTAGGTCAGTGATTCTCAATCCTTTTCATATCAAGGACCCCAAATGCAATTCACATTCCACGGACCCTTATTTGAGGAGATTCTTTCTCTAACCCAAATCTAAGAATATTTTTATTATATAAATGTGTCCAGAATTCGATGATCTGTAGAGGGACAACAGTGAAACTGTGACCAAAACAGTTCTCTAATTGTGTTAACTTCTTGTAGTTTAACAATTCATCAGTTTGCTGGGGACCCCCTGTAAATCCCTCAAGGACCCCTGGTGGTCCCCAGACCTCACGTTGAGAAGCACTGTTGTCGGTGGTGTGGCGAGGACGTACCAGTGGAGAAAGTGAAACCAAAATAGGCATTCTTGTACATGCTCTCGCTGTGCTTGTTCTAATGGAGGAAATAACATAACAGTGATATCAAACTATTCTCCTTATTAACTGGGGACCCCCTGTGGAACCCCTTCAATGACCCCAGTAGTCCCTGGGCCCCGCTTTGGGAACCACTGCCACACGAGATAATGAAAACGTCATAAAATGTATAATAAAGGCACTATAAAATCGACTGAACACCACAGACACGCTTTAAATCCCTATATAGATAGTATGGGGATTTATTTTTCAATGGGGCGACGACAGTGTGTACAGTACGCCTCGTACGTACGCCTACTATGAATGTGGACAGCCGGCGCTAGGACCCGGGACGACAGTTTGCCACAGAGGCATTGCAGGCAGCGCGTTTGGGAGGTGTATAGTGGAAGAAAGACAGAGAAACGGAGTAAATGAGAGCACTTTTGTTCAGATTGTTGAAGGACTTATCAACTAAATAAATCGGCGAAACAGCTTACTATAATGAAACGGACACACTGTTGAATTCCCGTCCAGGTAAATGCCCGCGTTTCCTTCGCATGGTTAACTACAAGAGGTCGACAGCTAGACTGGGTAGGTCCCCATTGTACTACATGGGATGCGGTTATTCTCACCCAAGCTGCCCTACTAGGCCCCATATCCTTTCGATCGCTAAATGCAAACCTGAAACGAGGTTCTTTCCTGACTTGAGTTTGTTGTGTGGTATTTTTGCACCAAAGGCACGGGTACATAAGCGCTCCATAGATTAACGTGTTGTTGTTTTTCGTAAACACTAGCTAGTGAATCTTCTCAGAATGTTAACCATTCATTTTTGACAACGACCACTTTGAAACAGCCCTCAGGCTAAAATATCCAACGTGACTGTCATCTTACTTCAAACGGTTCACTTCCACGATAGTTATTTTTTACTTCTGCTTCATGGCCTATAGTAGGCAAATGAAAACAATGAGCTGAAGTGTGTGCAGCAAGACTGCAACCCATTCATTGTTATGAACTACCACAGCGTTTGTTTACTTGTATGTATGAACCCCATATTGACAGACACGCACATTTTAACCTGAGTTGACAGCTTACCAATTTACCTAGATGTGAAAACTTGTTGTTTTCACCCACTTACAAACAGTTACATGGATGCAAAGTTGTACATCTTTCTTGTGACTGGTTGTCAGTTGCAGTGGTTCCCAAAGCGGGGTTTGGGGGCCCTTCAGGAGTCCATAGTGTAGTGGGGCCAACAGGGAGGTCCCAAGCAAAATGTGGAAGTGGAACAGTGTTATTTTTCTATTCTCTATTATTATTTCAGTCAATGCAATGAGAGAATAATTCAATACTAAATTATAACGACACATAGTTTCTCAGATAGGCATCTTTGTGACAAAATCTCATCTATTGGGAGTCTGTGGTCTAAACTGGCTATGGATGAGGGAGTGTTTGACTTGAGAAAGTTTGGGAATCCCCTGGTCTGCTGCACTGACTGGATGCCACACTGTCAGTTCAGGTCAGAAGGAGATACAGCATGCAAGCCTTTATGTCCAACTTGTTGAATTTACTGCATTTACTTTTTCTTAGGAGACACAGTTCATTTAATTGATGTTGCTAATGTCTGTATACCCCCCTAGGCCTACTGTATATTTGCTATCATTGTCAGGCAGTACCGTACACCAAGAGATGCTCAAATAGTTCTGTATTTCTCAGATAATGATTCTCTTCGTTCTTTCCCCATCTCCCAGTTGTTATGTGTGCATACACAATCTGCAAAGAGTCAAAGAATAATTTTGTCCCTGGGCACGTTGTACCCATTATGTCTGTGGTGTCAACATGCTATTTTTTTGTAATCACTCATGAGACTACATCTGTCCACTGTGCGTACGTGGGGGGACTTGGCGTGTGACAGAGGGAAGAAGACGCAACAAGCTGGCGTAATGATGCTGTTTGCTGTTTGGCCCTCCCTGTTCTATTTCGAAAATGCCAGTCACCTCCCTCCCCTCGCAGCCCTGTTGACGCAAATGTGCCACCAGTTGCATGCAGAATCCGAGGAATGTTGTTTGAAATTTGCCCCGTACACAGTCAGACTTATTGTGCCCGTCCCAAGGCTTGTGCACCACAGGAGTTATGATGTGTTATCGCTGTGGAGGATACACATGATGCTGGACCACCGTCGGCACCACATGACTCTCCTCCTCTGTGTCACAGCCTAAAATACCTAGCGCCTCATTCAACTTGTTTACTTTATCTCTCAAGTCATTAGTTCACTAATCTCTTTCTCAGATATGCATCTTAGTGAACACTAATCACTAATAATTAGTTAAGACAAATTCCTCATATGTAGTCTTGCATATTGTGGCAATAAAAGTGATTCTGATTCTGACTCATGAAAGATTCACAATCCTGTAACAAGCGATTGTGCCCTGCAGGAGATCAGGAGTGTAGCATCCACTATCAGGCCTTCACACTTCTCTCTTTTACTCTGTCTGCTGTCCATATCCTGCTATCAAGTCTAGCTTTGTGCTGTTTATTGATTTTTTTTAGTCTGATCTAACATGAATACTGAATTATTGTGTGGTGTGGTGAGTTGGTTGAATTCTCCTAATTTTGTTTGTATCCTTTTTGTTTCGATAAATGGGTGACATATTTAAGAGTGTGCTTGCCTCTTTGTTCTACTGGTATGGATCTCCAAAAAACAAAACTACAACAGCGTTAATAACATGAGCCAAGTGCCGGGTCCTTGAAATCCTTGAAAGTTTGTGAATATGAGAAAAAAATATCGAGGCCTTGAAAGTTGATAAAGACAGACTAGACATGGGTTATTAAAAGAGCTTGAATTTATATATTTTGTGCAAGAATAGAAATTGAAGTTCTTTGCTTTTTTAATGTGTAACACAGCCCAGTTGAGAAGTGTTCACACATTCAAGCTTCTCTCTTTTAATTGTTTAATGTAAAGCCTGCTAGTTCTCATTATAATCATTGTCAGTCTTGTAACAGTAATTAACCTTGATCCGTGTCTCAAACTGTGTTGGGTCCTTGAATTGGAAGGAATTTGGCCTGGAAAGTCCTTGAAAACGTGAAAAGTGCTTGAATTTGATGTTTAAGAAGGTCTGGGAACCCTGCATCTGGAGAGGTTGCTGTTCAATTCATCACACATGATGGCAGCCCTGATCCTACCTGGCTTGCAAGGTTACAGTAGCTGTGGCGTGATGTTGAGCGACACGTACCCACACTATTCTTATCATTAATGCTGCGTTTCCAAGGAACTTGAAACAGGAACTTTGCGGTAGATAATACTAGTATTAGTTCCATCATCATAGCTTTTGAAAGCGAACCAAGTGACACTGAAAGGGCTGTTATCAAATAATGTTCTCATCCTTTGAATAGTTTTGCATGTTTGAGACTCATGGTCCACATCACAACAACTGCAATCAAATCCAGCCGTGTATTCTCCAGGTTTAGTTAGCAGCAGCAGAAAATCACGAAAGTAGAATGTCCTCTCCATCGTCTGTGCTGAAGGAAGCAGTGGTGTGATGTGGGCCTGCTTTTCTACTTCCTGCTGGACACACATGGGACTGTCCTCTTATGTTTTCTGCTTCCTGCTGGACACACATGGGACTGTCCTCTATGTTTTCTGCTTCCTGCTGGACACACATGGGACTGTCCTCTATGTTTTCTGCTTCCTGCTGGACACACATGGGACTGTCCTCTATGGCCCTGCTGGACACACATGGGACTGTCCTCTATGGGCCCAGTCAGTGCCTGGCGCGGTGTGTGGCATCTTTGCTGCATGATGACACTGATTTGCATTGAATGGGGTGGCCCCGCCCCCGGACCCGGAGCCAGAAGGATGAATGATCGAAAGCCGGACTGACAGCGATGCAGGCAGCCAGGCGGCGGCCCACAGGCCTTAGGACCATGTGACCCACTGTCAGGGTACTGAGTTCATTCAGTGGCTGCTGGCTGCAGCGCTGGCAGCAGGCCAGCTTTTCCACACAGGCCGCAGTAGCAACAGGTCGCTCCCATTAAAACAGCAGCGCTCTGTTGTGGCTCCAGAGCCGGCCTTGTGCATGTGTTGCTTTTTTGGCTGTGGTGTGTGCGTGTGCACGCTGGAGCTTGTTTGTGTGATGTATCCCGATGTGTATATAAATG
Organism: Poromitra crassiceps; assembly: GCF_964638095.1. Classification (NCBI taxonomy): domain Eukaryota; kingdom Metazoa; phylum Chordata; class Actinopteri; order Beryciformes; family Melamphaidae; genus Poromitra; species Poromitra crassiceps. The sequence continues at coordinate 39,360,577 of NC_139625.1, read as the reverse complement.
TGTGTCTGTGTCAGAGAGTACACACTAAGATGCCAGAAGGGGCTCCCAATGGTTTTTGTGTGATCCTAGTTTTGAATTGTACTCAGTGTGCTTTAAATTCCAAACCCCTCTCGGAGATCCTCCCAACAACGACTGTGTGACACAAGTACCACACACCCAGTGCAATAAACAAAAATAACCTCGCTTTCACAAACTCACTTCTACTCATTGAGAGAAATGAGCTGAATGGCAGTTGAAGGCACGTTGATAGATTATGCAGTGACGCATGTATTTGGGCTCTGGGCTGTGTTGGATATGACTGACTCCTAGTTAGTCAATAGCCCCATCCACTTCCTGTTGTTGTCCCCACCAGTAAGCTGGATGAGACCACTAACAGAGCTCTCTTTTGATGCCCTCACTGGCTGCAGCAAGCAAATTGATTTCAGTAGATGGTCAGAGATCGCCTGGTGCGGTATGTGACATTTGTATTAAAAAGCATGGCAATTGATAATTTGTTTATTTTGCTCCTGCCTTGCATTCAAAACTGTCTTTATTTGATGAGGAAGTGCTGAATGAATTGAAAGGTCAAGCGTTGGGTTGTGTGCTAGCCTACAGATTTGTAACACTTTTAATTGCTGAATGATTTGGTGTAGATCAGATGACTGTCATTGCAGTCTCATCTTGTCTCACATACAATCTCATTTGAACGTCACTGGGTAAGACTACTGCCATACCGTTGATTTTTTCTCATATATCTCTCACGCTGTAAAATGGCAAATTAAGCAACATATTCTCCACGAACTGCACCATAGAGTGCTAGGATCTGCTAGTTTCCATTGCCTCTCCTCTGTGTTGACCTGAAGGTTAATATTCAGACAAGTGGAAAGAAAATCTTTCACCTCAATACAGGGCTAATTTTTACTCTTCTTCACCTAATAGGTAACCACCATTGAGAAGGCAGCTCCAAACCGTGGGCCCCAGTCTCCAGGCTCCTGCACTGGGCTGCGTGAAGGACACTTGGGGAACGAAGGTGTATCTCTCCCTGTAGGAATCCTGGATCCTCTACTCTGCTCACCAACATGACCAACGTGGTGATTGTCAAGGAGGGATGGCTACATAAAAGAGGTGAATGACTATTGATTAAAAAGTTGTAATTAAAACGGTGTTCCAGGGCTCTGTTGATAGATCTCAGAGATGGTCTCGATTTAATCTACATTTTAAAGACTTTTCTTATTTCATCATTATTTTAAGTGTAAGATCTGCATTTGAACCAGGCCTGATTCTACGGGGGTGCAAGAGCATTGATTGCACAGTACAATAATAGGCTCCGGGCCGATCTTACTGTATTTCAGAGGTTGTAGCAGGCTAATTTTTAAAGCTAGAATGAAGGTCCTTGTATCATATGAAACTAGAAGATCTAGGCATCTATTGGTACCAAGTACCATGTCATTCTATCTTGTTGGCAAGGGGGCGAGATAACGCTCTAACTTTAGGGTAAATTTTGGTGAGGGAAAAACCGGCATGGTCATTTTCAAAGGGGTCCCAGATATCTAAATGAGAATGGATTGAATTCTATGGGTATCCTCGAGTCTCCCCTTTACAGACATTTCAACTTTATGCTGATCCTATGCGGTTTTGGCTAAAACCATAGTTTTTTACCAGCAGTATAAATGTATTATTTTCACCTATTCTATATGAATATTTCTGTATACTACTGGGGTCCATAAACAGTCTTGGAAATACATAAATGTGTTATGACTGGAAAGCTGAGACTCTTGTGCATTCAATGAGCCCAATTGTATTCATGTATGATGTTCGTCCCCATAGTCGCATTTCATTGTAGTGAGACCATTTTCCAAAACTTGACCTCATCTGTTCATCGGGGACCATGCTCAGGACCCGTAACACCTACACTTTTTCATTGCTGTTGCCAGCCTGCACTGACGCTACTAGTGCACCCCCACCTAATTCAGAGGCACCCTAAGTCATTTTGTTCTGGAACCGGGCCTGATCTGAACGTATTCAGTTAAGCGACAGAATGACAGTAAGGTAAACACTGGCACTACCTGTTCCTCATTACTCATTTGCCATGGTTCCTTTATGCATCGCTTATTAAAAGCAGTACATACAGCTGTCCACATGGATTGGCTAACCAAACTGGCACAGCACACAAAATATCTAGAGACTGTAGGCATAGTTTCAGAATAGCTTAAATCCATTTGAACTGAACAATCTATTTGTGCAGGCCAGGCTTCTTGGAATACATGCACATGTGATAGTTTTCATGTATGTTTCGGGCCATGCTTGGGGCATGCTCCAAATGTTTCACAAATCCGCATTACCGCAAATTGCTGAGGCACTCAGATTAGCAAGGTTTGCAATATTGACAAATTCAGTCTTGTTTTCTGAACGCTGTGGAAATTCCTGAGCTGAATGACGTATTTGTGATGTGATTGATTCCTGGGTAGAAGGACTTCAAAAGGCCATACGTCAAACCTAATGTAAAGAGCCACGCAAAGAGTCCCCAGTGGGCCCCATGTAGCGGCTTTGACAGTGCTGCGTGGCACGGCGCGGCGCGGTGCGCCTCTGTCGGGCATGAGTGCCGTTGTGTTTGGACGGAGAGGACGGAGAGGCATTCCTCACATACCTGCTGGCTTTCAGCAGCTTTATGTGTGCATACTAACACTGCCTCCAAACTGACCCCCCCACGCCCGCCTCCCCCTTCAGCACCACCACCAGGAGCAAAGTAGGATAAGAAACTCCTCCAAAACCACTGGAGGTTTAAGGGCCGACTGCCAGGGACCCAGGCCTGTTACTGGAAGACGGGAAACCAAGACTCTGACTCAGGGGATAAGGTGACCGGGGACCAGGTCACTAGGAGGGGGGAGTTCCTGGGGCTCTGAAGGGGGGGGGGGGGGGGGGGCGCAGTGCACCGCTGTGGTGTGTAGCCCACACTCCTCCTCCCCCAAGGCCCAGGCTAAGAACACAGCGGGCTGCTGTTTTAGAAGAGGGTCAGCAGCAGCCTGGTTCGGCTCAGTTGGTCCCAGGTGGACACACCCGGGTCCTTCCCGGGAGGTTCGCCATCAAATATTTAAATTGGTACTGTTGGTGTTTCACTAGCAGAAGCTCTGCATAGAGCAGCAATGGACCATAAGGAAGTAGTTAACCAGAAAGCGTTTGCGGTGATTCCTTTGATACTCAGAATTTGTGTAGAAAATCAACAATCCCCAATTCCCGGAGGGTCTAAAAATAAATAAATAAAAATAATCAATCAATCAATCAATAAAACAAAAGTTATGTGATCACTTTTTGTTTGGAGTACCAGAGGCTGTAAAGGGAAATGGTGTCAGTGTGGCTGTATCCAGGGGAAACACCAGAACCAGGAGCACATGCTGTCATCAGAAGGGAAGATGTGAAATTGCATTTGTCTGACTTGAGCGTCAAACGTTTTGCCCTGAGGTGTCGTTTCTCTCAGTCTGTACATTTGTGTACTTAATGTTATTTCTGCTGTCTGTCTGTCTGTCTGTCTGTCTGTCTGTCTGTCTGTCCCCTTCTCTGTTGGCACTTTTGGCGCAGGTCCAGGTTTCCACACCTTCTGCGGTGTTGATAAGGAGGGAGGACTTGGAGAGAAAGCCAGTGTAAAATGTAACTATAAGAGGAGTCAAATAGTGACCGGTAGAAAAACAGCCTGGTTATGTGTTTGTGTGTGTGGGGAACAGGACAGTACACGGTGTGCGCGCACTCACACATACACACTGTTCTAGCGGTCACACACACACACGCCCTCCTAGTTGTCACATGCACTCGCACACGCACACACAGACACACACATACACACACACACACACACACACACACACACACACTAAACAAACAACCCTTCAGGAATAGTGAGTTGGCATGCTGTCGCAGCCCAGCAGCTGTGCCCTGTGAAATGTCACCCAGAGCCTGTGTGTCTTGATGGGAGGGCGTCTGCCTGCCTCCTTGACAGCAAGGCTTTTAGTGTCGCGTCACTGTCATGCTGTCTTTGCCCCAGAGCCACCGCACAGAAGGTGAGCCCCCCCACCCCCACCCCCACACCCACCCCCCCGGGCCGTCACTTCAGCCAGGCAGCCCCCACTCAGCCACTAGCATCCCATGTTGCACCTTTAGCGGAGCCTCTTAGTGCGCTGGTGCCACCCAAGTGACTCACATGTCACATGTGGGCGTGATAATATATATATATAATATACTGTGTATAGCTCTTTCAGCCATGTTCAGCGTGCTCATTATGCCCCTGTGTGCATTCAAAACACCAATTACATTTTCTCCAAAAGATACCCCTGCTTACTTCACTCAACATTTAGTGTGTGTTTGTGTGTGTTAATATGCAGGGTTGCCACAGGTCTGGAAAGTACTTGAAAATGCTTAGATTTAGGGGAAAAGGACTTAAAAGTGGATTTAGCTCACGGGAAATTCATCTTGAGCATCGTGCACGCCGTAATCTTCCAAATTTACCTGTGATACCATTTTTTATACGTCATCATCAGCAGTAGTACTGGGCCAAGCTTGAGTGACACTTTCTTCCTATCTACAGTATCACTCGATTTGCTGATCGCTGCGCTGTCATTGGCTGTTGTGCTCTCTCGTAGGCGTTTTAGCTCAAATATGCGGCTGGTCAAACTAGGTAACCTGTGGTGGATGGATACATTTTTGTTTTCATCTTTTTTCTTTTTTTTGCTTGTTTGTTTTTTGTTTTCTCTCTCTCTGCTTTATTGCTGAAACACGTATTACCTATGTCACAAAATACACTCATGTGAACATCTCAGTGAATTATTGACCTGTAATTTTCAAGTAATTTCTCCTTGAAAAGTCTAATTTTAAAAGAGTGGCAACCCTGAATCTGGCACATGCTCTAGAGTTGTACCATATTCTAGGGATCTTAATAAGGGCAGGTACAATTTGAGTGTGGCCTTGTCCTCCATTAATGCCCATTTAATGGCGCTACATTATGAAAGGATTCCATGGCGGGCTGGTCCCGTGCCCAGAGCTGGTCGGTCCCGGGCACAGAGTGGGTCAGTCCCCTGCCCAGAGCGGGCCAGTCCCCTGCCCAGAGCGGGTCGGTCCCCTGCCCAGAGCGGGCCAGTCCCCTGCCCAGAGCGGGTTGGTCCCGGGCACAGAGCGGGCCAGTCCCCTGCCCAGAGCGGGCCAGTCCCCTGCCCAGAGCTGGTCGGTCCCCTGCCCAGAGCAGGCCAGTCCCCTGCCCAGAGCGGGTCGGTCCCCTGCCCAGAGCGGGCCAGTCCCCTGCCCAGAGCGGGTTGGTCCCGGGCACAGAGCGGAGCAGCCCAGAACATCCATGCCACTCTCTCTCTCTCTCTCCCCCTCTCTCTCTCACTCCCTCTTTGATTCCTGTCTGATTAGTCATGTGCAGCATGCGAGTGTAAACTGGTTTGAGGCTCCTGAAAGAAAGTGGAACAAACACTGTGCCTGGTGCCCTTTAAGCCCAGTGGGGCTAATCTGACGTTTGAGATCCAGATTGTCAGCCTTGGAGCCTTCTGTACATTTGTTCCAGACAGGCTCAGCTCAGTCAGATGATCTCATTCAGAAGGACACACCTTCATACTTTCTCCTTAAGCCTTGTGCTAAAGTCATGTGCCTGGACTGCCTGGGATATGCCTTAGTGGCTGTTATCATGTTGATCTGTTTTGGGAATGCAAGACGTAGGACTGCCGTAGAGTATGGTGTGTATTTGTGCGCACGCATGCACATCTGGGTGACTGTATGGACAGTGTGAATATCTTTGCAGAAGTTACATTGCCAACAGTGCATTACCCAGTGCCCATATGCACCGACCGCATTGCAAGTAGAGGCTTGCAACAACACTGTCACTTTGTTGTGACTATCATAACCAGTTGTTATGCGTCCCCAAATGATACTTCCCTTTTAGATCCTTCACATACTGCACCCACACAGTTTGAATATGCCTACGGCCTCTAGTGGCCACAGAGACCAAGCAGCATGTTATTTCTTTTTGCAAGTGTGTTTTTCCAAAGTTTCCATCAAAGCCAGAGCATCATCCGACATCAAAGAGGCAGATTGTGGCTTCCCTAGATTCCAGGGAAGCGCTGTGGCCAAGAACCCAGTGAGGCTCAACAGAACAGCGCTCGCTTGTCCTCCCCTCTTCCCTGGCCCTTGTTTGTTTGACTCATTTGCTCCCTGACAAGTATAAAGAGCCGGCCCCCTCGTTAGGCTAACGAAGGCCACAACAACTGTTGGATTTGGGTACACGCTCAGCTGGCTCTGAGTCATCAGAGGAGGGGTAGGGAGAGAAAGCAGAGAACTCACCAGTAGAGATAGCGAGGTGGGAGAGAGAGAGAGAGAGAGAGACAGAAGTTGAGCAGCGTCTTTGTGATGTTCCCAGAACATTGCTCAGTGACCCAGCAGCCTCAGGAAAGTATATGTTGTGTGCGACGTGCCGCTGGGACCCTCTCGTGGTTTGGTTGGGAGCTCATCATCAGCTGATTGGCTCCTCAGCTGGTCATGTGACTAGGACACCCGTGAGCTGCTCCTCCAAGCGAGACCCTGTTGGTGGTCCAGGAAAGTGTGCATGATGGGAGCGGGGGTGGGGGGTCTAGAGGGGGAAAACATGCATGGATTTTGTTGAATACCAAACACAGTAGTCAGTGTTAGTTCAAAGACGTTTTTAATCTTTTGAATAATATTGAGCCATGTCCATCTGGTGACCAGGCCTCCAGCAATTCAGCCAACATTCCCCAGACCTGTATCAATAGTGATTTAGCTGCATTGGATTCTTTAACTATCAGGTCTCAGTAAGGCAGGGGGGGTTCCCAACCTTTTTTGGCTTGTGACTCCACTTTGAACATTCACAAAAATCTAGGGACCCCAGACATACAAATTGTGGTACAACATCAGTGACGTCACATGAAACAGTATGCTGACTTTTTTCTCAGAATTCTGATGTTTTCCCTCAGAATTCTGATCCCTAATCGTCTTCGGGTAGTTTTAAATTGTGCGTGGTGTCAAAATGTTTTCAAAATAAAATCAGGCCACCCCATTTGAATTCCAGGCGACCCCAAGGCTGGGAACCACTGCAGTGAGGGAACTTGGTGTAGGTGTGTCTGCAGTGAGGGAACTTGGTGTAGGTGTGTCTCCAGTGAGGGAACTTGGTGTAGGTGTGTCTGCAGTGAGGGAACTTGGTGTAGGTGTGTCTGCAGTGAGGGAACTTGTTGTAGGTGTGTGCTGTGTTTTTGCTCTTCAGAGGAGCAGACCCACTTGATTAAAGCTGTCTCATGACGCTGCATTGCTGACTGTCTCAAGACTTGAGGACTTTGACTTAGGGATGCACGATATATCGGCAATCATATCGGTATCGGCCGATGTTGGTCATTTTTTAACATATCGGTCATATCGGTATCGGTCAGATGTTGCAATGTTAATATCGGTTATCATTATCAGCCAAATTATTCACGTTGATATGAAATAATGCAGTAAATCTAGGATTTATGGGCTTTTCCAAAGGCTTTGCAAATAAAGAAATGCATAACTTTTTCAAATTCAGTGTTAACATGTGTTTTTCAGTATGTACAAAATGTGATGATCATAAAAATGTGGTTTTATACAGATCATATCGACATCGGTAAATATCGGTTATCGGCCATAACAGCAATGTTAATATCGGTTATCGGCATCGGCCAAAATTTTCATATCGGAGCATCCCTACTTTGACTGGCTGCCAGCACTCTGCTAGGCTCACCCAGGCTCCTATACATCCCCTCATTATGGCTGCCGTGGGCCACACATTCTTGTTGGAATGCACACACACAGAAACACACACTGCATACTGCAGTACTGTAGAGTATACACACACTGCATACTGCAGTACTGTAGAGTATACACACACGGCATACTGCAGTACTGTAGAGTATACACACACTGCATACTGCAGTACTGTAGAGTATACACACACACTGCATACTGCAGTACTGTAGAGTATAAACACACACTGCATACTGCAGTACTGTAGAGCAGAGTCCTGCGCGGGTCTGATTTTCAAGACCCGGTTCCGCCCGGCCCCGCGACGTGCAGTACCGACCCCGCTCCGCGAACCCGCACATATGATCAATCAGTACCGCAACCCACCCCGCCCCGCAGACATGAGACCCGCGCTCCGATCCGGAACCGCATATATATAATAACTAGGGATGGGCATTTCTAGCAAAAACACTATTCGAAATTCGCTGGCCAAATTCGAATTTAATTCGAATTTCGAAAAAAAAAAAAAATGTAAAAAAAAAAAAAATTTTTTTTTTTTTTTTTTTTTTTACATTTTTAATTTTTTTTACATTGACATTTTCGAAAATAAAAAACAGTTTTGACAATCATGAGTGGTTGTGGTTCATTAAATATTTAGTAGGCTCAGGTCTGAGTGCCAAAGGGGTGCCAAAGTCACCCCCTCTCCCTCTTCATGGGATTTCATCCGCCATTCATTTTTCCATAAACCTTGCTTAAAATGCTTATAGCGATTTGACTATACTTAGAATCAGGGGAGACAATGCAACATTTCACTCAAAAAAAAAAAAAATTTTTTTTTTTTTTTTTTCCGAATTTCGAATTTCAATAATAAAAGTCGACCTTGATAATAACAACGATTATTCGAAAATTCGAAATTCGATGCCCATCCCTAATAATAACCGTTAATCTGCAGTGCAAACATTTTGTAGTGAACCTAACGAAACTGCCACCGTTTCACACGGGAGGCGAACAGCAGTCTTTCTGGCCGAGACTCGTCAGCTGATGTACGTTAATTAGCTTTTAGCAGCTGCTAGCTCACTAACCAGCTGGATAGCTCTGCTATCAGACACACAGACAGTTACAGCAAGCAAAGTGACTTACCAGCTATTTCCAATATGTCCGGTCTAATCCATACTGCCTTTATGATTGCTGTTGGAGGAACGTAAATCCACGTTAGGATGAGACCTCGGCACTTTCACGCTATCCATCCATGACATGTTGTTGCCTGTTGCTATGAAAACAGCCAGTGTGTATGTTTGACTGTAGTGGAGGGCGGCTAACGCCGTTAGCCTACTATATTATACTATATTGTCCGACTCATATTGTCTCCAATCAATCACCTTGACCCCGCAGCTGAGTTTTGAATGTTTTGTGCAGTCCATATAGCGTCACACAATGCACAGTATGCGCATACTTGAAACGATGCCAGTTATGTAAACAAAGCGAAAAACGTGCGTCTTCCCACATGCGCTTTTTACCGCTAAATGACCGGAAAGCGGTCTAATGCCTTCATGTGTGAAAGTTGTTTTCCGGTATAAGCGCGACCCCGTCATCGCAGACTTTTCACCAGTTTCGAGCCAGTCAGAAGAGCGGTATGCCACGATAAGGGACACAAATGTGAAACGGGTTCAGTCATTTGCCGGTCCTTCTCTCATGGGCGAGGTGTACACACGTTGCTTAACGTTCACTTCCAGCGTGCATCATCTAATCATTCGCGCACATCAAAGCAAACTACTTCCACATTTCGCTTTGTGCATTTGCGCTGCTTCATGTGTGGGCGTGCTCCCCCCCCCTCTCTCTCTGCTCGCACTCTGGCCAGTCCTTCAGTCCAGCCCGACAGGGACACAGACACCGAAAATGGCAAAGGCTTGTTCGAGTCTTGCAAGCCGCCCAATGCTTGTAAGCAGATGCATGAAGCGAAATGTGGAAGTATTTTGCTTACGTTGCTGACAGCGAAGGCAAGCCCGGACACATCAAACGAAGCCAGTCTGTAAAAAGTGCTTCAACGCGACGCAGGTGAACGGATAAACATGAACCAGCCAGGCGATTTCTCTCAGACAGGGATCCCAACTTCTTCAAAGATTTCAGTTCAAAGACTGGTTAGCGAATGTGAAGGATACAACTTACATGCCCTCTTAAGTCAAACGAGTGTGATTTATTGTGTGACAAGCGAACTTATTTCACCATCGGAGTTTTGCCGACCCCCAAAATAAGCTCCCCCCTCCCCCCGCCCCCCAACATACAGGCTATTTGACGACTATATTCACACATGCAGCGCTCAGGTGTGAAGGGAAATGTCCGATATTGACTTACAGGTAATTTTCCGGTACGCATGTGTGAAAACGGCTTTTGAGTCAGACCAGCTGCCAGACACACCCCCTGCCAGACACCCCCTGCCAGACACACACTCCCTGCCAAACACACCCCCTGCCTCCATCTGAGTGCAACAGAAAAACATACATGGCTCATACGTTGTCGTTGTTCCACCCGCCCCCCGTCCGCATTAGTTAATTTTTACCCGCCGCCCGACCCACCAATTTACAGAAGTGTATTTTTTACCCGCCCCCGCGTTTTTTTGGCGGGTACCCGGCGGGTCCCCGCGGAACCCCGACCCGGTGCAGGACTCTGCTGTAGAGTATACACACACTGCATACTGCAGTACTGTAGAGTATATACACACACTGCATACTGCAGTACTGTAGAGTATACACACACACTGCATACTGCAGTACTGTAGAGTATACACACACACTGCATACTGCAGTACTGTAGAGTATACACACTGCATACTACAGTACTGTAGAGTATACACACACTGCATACTGCAGTACTGTAGAGTATACACACACACACACACACTGCATACTGCAGTACTGTAGAGTATACACACACACTGCATACTGCAGTACTGTAGAGTATACACACTGCATACTACAGTACTGTAGAGTATACACACACTGCCTACTGCAGTACTGTAGAGTATACACACACGCTGCATACTGCAGTACTGTAGAATATACACACACTGCATACTGCAGTACTGTAGAGTATACACACACACACACACACACTGCATACTGCAGTACTGTAGAATATACACACACTGCATACTGCAGTACTGTAGAGTATACACACACTGCATACTGCAGTACTGTAGAGTATACACACACACACACTGCATACTGCAGTACTGTAGCAATAGTGCATTGATCTAGTTTGCTAGGTGTTTCACCTACATAAGAAACATGTCTCTAGTTGTTTCACATTTACACATAAGAAAAGTGTCTCAAGTAGGGATGCACCGGTTGCAAAATTCTGGGCCGATACCGATGTTTAAAGTAACAATTTGGCCGATAGCCGATACCGATACCGATACTGATATTTTTTAGATTACCGCTTTTGTTACAACGAAACAAAGAAATATTCATCATAAACAAATAACTGAACTATTTTAAAGTCTTTTACTGACTAACTACCAACTAAATCAAATTAAATTTATCCTAAAACCATTCTGCTTGTTATCCTGAAGCTTGTGGATAACTTATGTATGTTGTTAAGTTACAGTAATAACATTACTTTAATGAGTAACTAAGTTAAGCAATGCATTACTTTTAAACTTTCAGTAGTGTGATTACATGAAGTTAGTTGTGTGTACCTCCCTAATTAAACTTATAGTGTATGTACTGTTGTCGTGAAGTGAAACCAGACTGCACCCACTATGAAAGTCATACACTCCTTTTATTTACATGATGATGTGCACAGGCTGTTTTGTCTAAGTGAATCCAAATGAATAAATAATGCCGCTCATTCAACTCCACAGAAAGTAAAATGTGTGAAGAAGTACAGTTACATTTTGTGCCTTTTAGCTGACATGCCTATCCATAAGAATAAGCTTAAAGCCCCTTTGTGTAGTTTTTCTATTTGGGGAAACTGTGCCCCCACCTAAATGCTACGCTTCCCTGTTTGTATGTTCAGATATCAGCCTTATTTGACTGTTTCTGCTTCTCTACTTTGCGGACTTTTCTGCAGCGTTTGTAACTGGTTCGCTGCAAATATCTCCATATATCCCCAGATGATGTTGTCTCGACTTGTTTCAGTGAGAGAAGTAGCTAATCTCACTGCTAATCAAGCTAGCAAGCGAAACACATTTCACTTCCTATACGTACTTCACAATAAAAGCATCCCGTTAGTTTGTAAGTGCCCTTAACATACCATAGTACGTTAAAATATTCCATCTTGTGACCGAAGAAGAATCATGAAGCAAAGAATACATAGCATACATAACATAGCAATACATAAAAGGGGTTTATTTTAGAGAGCAAAGAGAGTGAGAAAAGTGTGTGTGTATTAGGGATGTAGGTACTACCGGTACTACCCCCGAACCGCGGTACTATTGCTGTAGAACAGGTTCTATACTAAGATTTAAAAAGACCCGGTACTTTTCCGACCGCTGCTATGACTGATAATGGTCAATATGAGCCTGTCTCTTTAAGAAATGCGCTGGAGTGAGTGACGTCATATCCACATGTCAAGCGGTGAGGAAAAGAGTTTGAGGAAAAAAAGCAGCTGAGCACTGAGCAGACCCGCGCACATTAAAAGCAAACTAGCAAAGTAGGCTATGGCTAAACACAAAGCCTCTCCCAGCCCAGTTAGTAGCAGCAGCCAGCCGATCTACTATGAATCACCTCATTCAATGGAAAGGAATTGCTTCAAAATGTCCCCATTCGATGGGGTGGAGTAGATCGGGTGCAGCAGCTGTGCCCTTTCACAGTTTACATCTAACGTTATGTAGGCTACTTTCACGCATACTTCAGTCAGGGTTATCGACAGTCCATATTATTGCCTCTGCACGTTTCCCGACGCTACAGTGAGAAAATGCGCTCGTTAACTAACGTTACAGCGGACTCCGCTGTACTAACGTTACAGCGGACTCCGCTGTACTAACGTTTACAGCGGACTCCGCAGTAACGTTAGTTAACGAGCGCTCACTGTAGCGTCGGGAAACGTGCAGAGGCAATAATATGGACTGTCGATAACCCTGACTGAAGTATGCGTGAAAGTAGCCTACATAACGTTAGATGTAAACTGTGAGTAATACTGCCTGAATGCCCCACCCATGACAAGAAGTGCTAAACTGGAAGTTGAGATTACTGAGTATAAACAATTTAGAGACATCAGCCCTGCAGAGGATCCCCTGGCATGGTGGAAGCAACACCAGACAGACCTGCCCATCTTAGCTCAGTTTGCTAGACAATATCTCTGTATTCCAGCATCAAGCTGTGCATCTGAACGTGTTTTCAGTACTTCTGGGAATATCTGCAGTCCAACAAGATCTAGACTGACCGAGGAACATGTTGACACCCTCGTTTTCTTGGCTAGGAACCTGAAGAAGACATTGGGATGGGAGGGACTGAGTGAGTAAACTGAGAGTCAGCCAAACAGTGAGTCTGTCTACCACCCATAGGAGAACTAGGGTTTAGACTGAGTAGGCTGGGGGACAGAATGGGAATATGAAGCCAGTTATGCTGCTTGTTGAAGAAAAAAAGATTTGAGTTTCTGCTGCTATAGTGTTTTATTATATTATTATTTATTTTATTTATTTTATTTATTTTATTTATTTTACTTATTCCCATTTCCCACTGTTCAAAAGATTTGTGTTATGTTACTGAGTGTGTACTTATTTGACAAGTAAAAGTTAGACAGAATTTAAATGCCACCAATTATTTATTTATTGTTGTTATTGGTGTTTCTCTGAGTTTTTGCTGCTATAGGCTAGTGTTTTATGGTCATTTTATTTTCACTGGCATTACTTTATTTTACTTACCGGTATTCTCACTGCTCAAAAGGTTTGTTTTGTTCAGCATTTAAATGCCACACCAATTTATTGGTGTAATTGTTCCCAAACTCTTAAAATAAAGCCAAATCTTGACATTGGACAGTTTCACTTTTTTTTTTACAAAAAGTATCGAAAAGTATCGAAAAGTATCGAAATACAAATTGGTACCGGCACCGAAACAGAAATTTAGTACCGCTACAACCCTAGTGTGTATCATTCATTGGTGATGAAGGGTGTAACTCATTTGTTTGACTGAAAAGGTAATTTATAGCATCATCATGTGTAGATTTCTTATAACTTCATTACAAATAACTTCCCCAACTCTGGTGGTTAGACACTCAGGCAGCAGCCGACCGTAGCAACAGCAGTGGGACTTGGAGTGCCAGACCGAGTTGGGAGCGAAGCCCCAGAGGCATGGTCCAGCAGCAGAGGGTGTCACCCCAGGAAGCCAGGGTTCTGGCTGGGGTGTCTGGCCGTCATCGTGGACCCCCTGCTCTGGGTAATGGGAAGCAGTCTTCCTGCTAAATGTGGTGGAGAGAAGTAAATTGCCGGGGTGCAGCTGTCGGCAGCCAGCCTGGCCGGCATGGCGGGGGGACCAGGAGGCCGAGGGAGGTGGCACCCTCCGTCACTCGTCTCCTCTCGCCGCGAGCCCGCTGCGTGCTTACTTTGCTGTGCAGAGTCCTCCTGCTCGCTCACTCCGTCTCTCTCTGTTGCTCTCTCTCTCTTTCCTCTTTTGTCTCTTTCATTTCATTACGCTCGTCATTTCTGTCTTCCTCTTGTCTGTATTAACTCCTCCCGCTTTTTCGTCTCACCCCCCCCCCCCTTCCCCCCCCCCCCCCCACACACACACACACACACACTTCCAGGGCACAGACCCCACCCACCCCCTCACCACCCTATTGCGAGGATAATGACCCCGCTGACAACACAGACCCACGGCGGAAGCTGGTTGGGACCAGCGAAAAGCTCCCCCGTCTCCGACATCAATCACATCACTGGCACCTCTCTCCAGTTGGAAGAGAGGGAGAGCTAAAGGCACCTCTCTCCAGTTGGAAGAGAGGGAGAGCTAAAGGCACCTCTCTCCAGTTGGAAGAGAGGGAGAGCTAAAGGCACCTCTCTCCAGTAGGGATAGGCATTTCTAGCAAAAACACTATTCGAAATTCGCTGGCCAAAGTCGACTTTTAATCGAAATTCGGGGAGGGGGGAATGTAATTTTTTTTTTTTTTGTGTGAGTGAAATGTTGCATTGTCTCCCCTGATTCTAAGTCTAAGGCTTTATTAATTAATAGAAAAAGCTTCTGCTGTGGATTTTTAGCTCAAACAAGCATTGCACCACTGAAGTAAAGAACATGTGACATGACATTGACATTTTCGAAAATAAAAAACAGTTTTGACAATCATGAGTGGTTCATTAAATATTTAGTAGGCTCAGGTCTGAGTGCCAAAGGGGTGCCAAAGTCACCCCCTCTCCCTCTTTATGGGATTTCATCCGCCATTCATTTTTCCATAAACCTTGCTTAAAATGCTTATAAAAATTGTTTTACTTGCTCAAACCAAGCGATTCGACTATACTTAGAATCAGGGGAGACAATGCAACATTTCACTCACACAAAAAAAAAAAACTTTTTTTTTTTCGAATTTCGAATTTCGACTTTCAATAATAAAAGTCGACCTTGATAATAACAACGATTATTCGAAAATTCGAAATTCGATGCCCATCCCTACTCCAGTTGGAAGAGAGGGAGAGCTAAAGGCACCTCTCTCCAGTTGGAAGAGAGGGAGAGCTAAAGGCACCTCTCTCCAGTTGGAAGAGAGGGAGAGCTAAAGGCACCTCTCTCCAGTAGGAAGAGAGGGAGAGCTAAAGGCACCTCTCTCCAGTTGGAAGAGAGGGAGAGCTAAAGGCACCTCTCTCCAGTTGGAAGAGAGGGAGAGCTAAAGGCACCTCTCTCCAGTTGGAAGAGAGGGAGAGCTAAAGGCACCTCTCTCCAGTTGGAAGAGAGGGAGAGCTAAAGGGAGTGGCAGAGAGCGTGGGCCGTTCAAGCAGGGATGCTCAGCTGTCTGCAGACTAAGACTTGACTGTATGCTGAGATCCCTGTCACATCCGCCACATCAGCCTATTCTGGAGCTTGGAACGCACTCTGTGAACTGTCCAGAGGCCTCGTCCACGTCAGTGATTCATGGTGGATCACAGCAAAATGCTATAATTTGAGAAGGGAAGTCAGTCTTGATAATATTCAACAGCTGGTGTTTACCTGTCTCTGAAAAAACAGTTCCCTTTTATTTGAGTCTTTGTTTGTGTGAGGGTGTTAGATCACTGGTCATTGAGAGTTAATTGGCACTAATTTGCACTAAATAATGAGTGTTTATTTGTTTGCCATGCAGTAACCCAGTTAACTAATCCATGGACTGCTTGTTTACCCAGGGAGAGGGGGCAAATCTCAGCCCCAGTAAGGCAGGGGGGAACTTCCCACAGTGTCTCTATGGTAATCAGCAGGTGTCACTCGCCACAGAGAAGAAGTGAGGGCTTTCTTATGAGCGTGAGAAAGAGGGGCAGCCTCCATCACAACCCCCCCCCCATCACCCTGTCTGTTTTCCTGTTGCGGCAGCAGCAGCAACCACAGTGACGGGGAGAGAGAGAGAGAGAGAGGGATGGGGGGAAGAGACAGACAGGGCTGCATTGGAGGCTGGGGGCGGCCCTTCTCCCTGACCTGTTGATGCTGCTGCCAAAGCCCTGGCAGTGGAGTCCCCATCCAGCTGCATGGGGGAGAGAGAGAGACAAACGGAGAGAGAGAGGGGGGCCAACAACTGAGGATCGGAGAAGAGAGGGGGACAGCAGGAGGGGTGGGGGGGGTTTGGACAGCAGGAGGGGTGGGGGGTGGGGACAGCAGGGGGGGGGGGGGGGTCGAAGGGAAGATAAAATGAAGGAGCCCAAACTCCTGGGCGTTTAGGATGGCATGTGAGCCAGCCTGTTGTGTGCCTGCCTGGGACTGCCTTATATGGTCACGGGGAGAGGGGCAAATGGGGGTAGATGGGTGTCCGGGCAGCACTCTGTCTCAAAGCAGGGGATGGTGGGGGGGCGCCGGGGGCTCAGCGGTGACCCCTCCATCAGGGAGCCCCCTCTCCTCTGGAGCCTCATTGAGATGCAGGGCACAGGGTGGCAGGCCGCAGCTGCAGCCTACAGGCAGGGCCCAGCAGAAAGGGGCTGAAGGGATGGAGGGAGGGGGCGGCTGAAAAACCAACAAAAGACACAGCCCCCTCCCCCCCTCGCTTTGGAGTTCTAATTCCCTAATCCTCAACCTCCGCCTACCCCCCCCCCCCCTTCATCCGATTCTCACCACTCAAACACCAACACACACACACACACACACACACACACACACACACACACACACACACACACACAGAGTTTATGCAGTTGCCACTGGCTCCCTTCCTCTCATCCCCAACCCATGAATGGCCAGACAGGGACAAAACAGCAGCCCCCCTCAGGAAGTCCAACCACTGGGTGTGGGCACTGAGAGAGGCACATTTTGTCTGTCTCTCTCTTGGTTCCTCTCACTGTGTGTGTGTGTGTGTGTGTGTGTGTGTGTGTGTGTATGCGCGTGCGTGTGCGTGTGCGTGTGTGTGTGTGTGTGTGATGCATTTTTTTAAGACTATTTTGGACATTTTGGCCTTTATTAATCAGTTCAAAACAGAGATAGACAGGAAAGAGAACGGGAGGACATGCAACAGTCTAGGCTGGATTTGAATCTAGGTCGTCTGGGATACATCGCTTGTGCTTTGAGCCACCAGGATGCCATGGCCTCTCTTTTGGGGGGCCATGAATGTTGCATGATGCGTCTTATTAAAGAGCCAACAAAACACAGCAGCTGGGACCTCCACATTCCTGCCGTGGTCACGTAGAGACGGACAGAGCAGAAACAGCCACTAACCTCTGTCACTCTGCTCTCTCCCTCCTCTCTAAGCCTCCACTATCCTCTGTCACTCTGCTCTCTCCCTCCTCTCTAAAGCCTCCACTAACCTCTGTCACTCTGCTCTCTCCCTCCTCTCTAAGCCTCCACTATCCTCTGTCACTCTGCTCTCTCCCTCCTCTCTAAAGCCTCCACTAACCTCTGTCACTCTGCTCTCTAAAGCCTCCACTAACCTCTGTCACTCTGCTCTCTCCCTCCTCTCTAAAGCCTCCACTAACCTCTGTCACTCTGCTCTCTCCCTCCTCTCTAAAGCCTCCACTAACCTCTGTCACTGTGCTCTCTCCCTCCTCTCTAAAGCCTCCACTAACCTCTGTCACTCTGCTCTCTCCCTCCTCTCTAAAGCCTCCACTAACCTCTGTCACTCTGCTCTCTCCCTCCTCTCTAAAGCCTCCACTAACCTCTGTCACTCTGCTCTCTCCCTCCTCTCTAAAGCCTCCACTAACCTCTGTCACTCTGCTCTCTCCCTCCTCTCTCTAAAGCCTCCACTAACCTCTGTCACTCTGCTCTCTCCCTCCTCTCTAAAGCCTCCACTAACCTCTGTCACTCTGCTCTCTCCCTCCTCTCTAAAGCCTCCACTAACCTCTGTCACTCTGCTCTCTCCCTCCTCTCTAAAGCCTCCACTAACCTCTGTCACTCTGCTCTCTCCCTCCTCTCTAAAGCCTCCACTAACCTCTGTCACTCTGCTCTCTCCCTCCTCTCTAAAGCCTCCACTAACCTCTGTCACACTGCTCTCTCCCTCCTCTCTAAAGCCTCCACTAACCTCTCTAAAGCCTCCACTAACCTCTGTCACTCTGCTCTCTCCCTCCTCTCTAAAGCCTCCACTAACCTCTGTCACTCTGCTCTCTCCCTCCTCTCTCTAAAGCCTCCACTAACCTCTGTCACTCTGCTCTCTCCCTCCTCTCTAAAGCCTCCACTAACCTCTGTCACTCTGCTCTCTCCCTCCTCTCTAAGGGGCCCTTTACACAAGGACAGTTTCTGAAAGAAACGACACAATAGCGTTTCCTTCACACCTTTTCCTTCACACCTTCTCCCTGTTTACATGAGCGCTGTTGAATTTTTTAAACGCCGTAATGTACATGCCAGGTCGCTAGGTGGCAGTGTGATCACCTTATTCTTTGCCCATACAAGGACGCTTACTGCATGACGTAATTTCGCTTTAAACGTGGAAGTAGAGTACACTTTCCGCAGTCATTTACACTTGCCAAAAAGCTTTTTTCAAGCTAAACAAAAACCCCAAACTGTTAAAGTTTTAATATTTGTCGGGTGAGAATGTAACATATATGTGACCAGTTTATCAGAATAACGCCTATTGGAAATCTTTAACGAGCAGCGAGGACCGGGAGCGCTGACTGTGATCTGTCACCCTACTGCTACTGGCAGTGAGAAAACACTGTCGACGTGCTTTGTAACTATAACGTTAAATGCCGACCGGGTACAGCCATCGGCTCCTCGCAGCAGTAACGTTATGAACATGTAACTGAAGTTGGCCGCAGTGTAGCTTACTTCTGAATGTTGCCAAACTTAATTCATACTGACGTTTTATTTGGTTGCCAACTCGCGCACGGCATCGCGTGTGTCGCCTGTGCAGGCACGTCAGAGTTTCTGAAATGTGCCGTTCCAAAGTGATTACATGGAGCGCTCAGCGGGAAGCGTATCAAACAATTTCACTCTGGAGGGTGGTTTTAAAATGTGTCGTTTCCTAAGCGCGAATTCGCCGTCGCCGTCTAAAAGGGAGGCACTAACGATAAAATAATTCCCCGTTTCCATAGGAAACCGTCCTCGTGTAAAGTGCCCCTAAGCCTCCACTAACCTCTGTCACTCTGCTCTCTCCCTCCTCTTTCTAAGCCTCCACTAACCTCTGTCACTCTGCTCTCTCCCTCCTCTCTCTAAAGCCTCCACTAACCTCTGTCACTCTGCTCTCTCCCTCCTCTTTCTAAGCCTCCACTAACCTCTGTCACTCTGCTCTCTCCCTCCTCTCTCTAAAGCCTCCACTAACCTCTGTCACTCTGCTCTCTCCCTCCTCTCTAAAGCCTCCACTAACCTCTGTCACTCTGCTCTCTCCCTCCTCTCTCTAAAGCCTCCACTAACCTCTGTCACTCTGCTCTCTCCCTCCTCTCTCTAAAGCCTCCACTAACCTCTGTCACTCTGCTCTCTCCCTCCTCTCTCTAAAGCCTCCACTAACCTCTGTCACTCTGCTCTCTCCCTCCTCTCTAAAGCCTCCACTAACCTCTGTCACTCTGCTCTCTCCCTCCTCTCTCTAAAGCCTGCACTAACCTCTGTCACCCTGCTCTCTCCCTCCTCTCTCTAAAGCCTCCACTAACCTCTGTCACTCTGCTCTCTCCCTCCTCTCTAAAGCCTCCACTAACCTCTGTCACTCTGCTCTCTCCCTCCTCTCTAAGCCTCCACTAACCTCTGTCACTCTGCTCTCTCCCTCCTCTCTCTAAAGCCCCCACTAACCTCTGTCACTCTGCTCTCTCCCTCCTCTCTAAAGCCTCCACTAACCTCTGTCACTCTGCTCTCTCCCTCCTCTCTCTAAAGCCTCCACTAACCTCTGTCACTCTGCTCTCTCCCTCCTCTCTAAGCCTCCACTAACCTCTGTCACTCTGCTCTCTCCCTCCTCTCTAAAGCCTCCACTAACCTCTGTCACACTGCTCTCTCCCTCCTCTCTAAAGCCTCCACTAACCTCTGTCACTATGCTCTCTCCCTCCTCTCTAAAGCCTCCACTAACCTCTGTCACTCTGCTCTCTCCCTCCTCTCTAAAGCCTCCACTAACCTCTGTCACTCTGCTCTCTCCCTCCTCTCTAAAGCCTCCACTAACCTCTGTCACTCTGCTCTCTCCCTCCTCTCTAAAGCCTCCACTAACCTCTGTCACTCTGCTCTCTCCCTCCTCTCTAAAGCCTCCACTAACCTCTGTCACTCTGTGTTCTCCCTCCTCTCTCTAAACCTTCCGCATTTTCTTCCCTTTCTTTATCGACCCCTCAATGAGCCTGCCTGGCTGTCTGTACTGTTAGGGCCTCTTAAGCCAAGTTGACTTGCAAATAGCTTCACTGTTGAAAGGAAGCATTAATGTAAATTTTAATCCCCGCTGCCGCCTCTTTCTCTCACAAATGACCTCGGGAATCAGGTGCAAGCGTTCTGAGTTGTAAGGTTGCACAGTGGACGTTAAGTATTTGCTGGGGTTTTTCAGTCGTTTCAGCATCTGGATTGGGACGATTCACTCTGGTGCTTCATTGTTAATAAATGTTAACCATTACTACTATTTTGTGTCTCTTTTCTTGTGTAAAGGACAAGGGTTTTCCTCTGTGCTCTGCTGTGCTGCCTTGTCACATCACAGACCATTATGGGTAAACTAACAGGCAGTGTACACCCATAGATATTATATTACTATAGATGGGTCACCGCAGGCTCCGCCAATTCTAACAAATGGTAGCAGCAAGTCTCCTAAATGGGCGTGGTCAACCATTGACTCAGACCTGCCGAAGTGGGCATGTCCGTGGAAAACCATGGGCAAAACCCACGTGACAAAATGACACGAAGTGAGTTGAAGTTGGGCCGTCTTGCTTGAATCCCATCGTCTTTGGTACACCGCCTCCGGAACAGATGCAGTACGACTGCAAACAGACCCACACTCATGTAATCTGTCAGACGTATGCGGGATCCGATGCGTAATTTTTCCGTACCGCATGTATCGCCCATCTATTAACATGGGCAGTCGATCCGGCAGTTTTACCGGATCCGCAACGCAGCCATATTAAACGCATCTGGTGTACATTGCCTGTTACAGGTGCATCTCAATCAATTTGAATATCGTGGAAAAGTTCATTTATTTCAGTAATTGAATTCAAAAAGTGCAACTCTCATATATCATAGATTCATTACACACAAAGTGAAATATTTATTTTAATATGTCATATTTTATTTTTTATTATATTTTAACACATTGACTGCCAGCCGTTTTTTTTTGCTGTAGGTAGCTTCTGCCAAGCCGTTTTTTGAGGATTATGGCTCATTTTACAAGAGCCGAGGATTCGTTTCAGCTTGGAGTTTGTGAACATACAATATCTCAAAAGTACTAATAGAATGTGTACTTTCTCTGTCTAAAAGAGTTAGTTTGTAGAGTTAGTAGTTATGTAAGCATTAGCAGTTGAATACAGCATGGTTTTAGCGTCAGAAAGAATATTCAGAGATAAACGGCTTTTTGTGAAATTGGATGGAACAGTCACTTTAACCATTCATTTTTGGCTCTCTCTCTCTCTCTCTCCCTCCCCCTCTCGCTCTCTCTCTCTCTCTCCCTCCCTCTCGCTCTCCCTCCCTCTCTCTCTCTCTCTCTCTCTCTCTCTCTCTCTCCCTCCCTCTCGAGTTGCTTCAACTCCTCCCTCCGTGGGCGGACAAGCTTGTCACCAGTCAGTGCTTTGCTGCTCTCCTGTGCCTGCATGTCTGCACGGCCGCTGTTTGAGGAAGTCGGGATGGACTCGCTCGTTTGGAGTTTTGGTTGAGAGAAGCTTTTGCGATTCTGGTCATATTTATGCTGCGTGTTTCAAAGTGTGTTCCTCCACCTGTAATCTATCACCCGATCATAGTAGATCGGCTGAATCTATTATGTAAATTTGCAATCCCGCATCGCCAGCAATCAGCGCGAAAAGCGTTTTCCCCCATCCATTTTTCATGAGAATGGCTGGGCTGAGAATGGCGTGACAAGTTAAAAAAAATGCTTTCCTTCCTCTAGCCAGGAGAGCACTGTTGCCACTTAGTGGGTCGGTGGAATGGGTTGTAAACGTTCGGTGGCTCCAATAATTATATAAGAGATGTAAAAGGGTTAGATGCACAACCCACCGTCAAAAAAAAAAAATCGATGCCAAAAACGTGTAAACACGTTGTTGGCAGGGAACAGCTGGATTCTGAAAACGTGTTCATACGTTGTTGGCAGTGAATGTGTTAATAATTATGGCTTACAGCTAATGAAAACCCAAAATTCAGTATCTCAGAAAATTTGAATATTACATAAGACCAATCAAAGAAAATTATTTTTAATACAGAAATGTCGGCCTTCTGAAAACTATGTTCATGTACAGGTATCTACTTGGTCGGGGCTCCTTTTGCACGAATGACTGCATCAATGCGGCGGCATGGAGGTGATCAGCCTGTGGCACTGCTGAGGTGTTCTGGAAGCCCAGCTTGCTTTGATAGTGGCCTTCATCTGCATTGTTGGGTCTGGTGTCTCTCATCTTCCTCTTGACAATACCCAATAGATTCTCTATGGAGTTCAGCTCAGGCGTGTTTGCTGGCCAATCAAGCACAGTAATACCATGGTCATTAAACCAGTTTTTGGTACTTTTGGCAGTGTGGGGAGGTGCCAAGTCCTACTGGAAAATGAAATCAGCATCTCCATAAAGCTTGTCAGCAGAAGGAAGCATGAAGTGCTCTAAAATGTCCTGGTAGACTGCTGCGTTGACTTTGGACTTGACAAAACACAGTGGACCAACACCATCAGGTGACACGGCACCCCAAATCATCACTGACTGTGGAAACTTCACACTCGACTTTCAAGCATCTTGGATTATGTGCCTCTCTACTCTTCCTCCAGACTGTGGGACCTTGATTTCCAAGTGAAATGCAAATGTGAATTAGCTGATTAGAGTGTGACACCGTGAGTCTACAATATTGAACTTTTTCCACAATATTCTAATTTATTGAGATGCACCTGTACATTATACAGTGTTTGTGATTCATCAGAGTTCAAGCTCTGCAAACACACACACACACACACACACACACACACACACACACACACACACACACACACACACACACACACACACACACACACACACACACACACACACACACCAGTAAACAAGACAATCCCCCAACATGTACAGCTGTGGTCAAACCTCTTCTCCCCTCCTCCCTAAGTGTTCCTGGGTGTGTGTGTATGGGGTATGGAGGGTGTGGCCGTGGCATGCTGGAGCTGTCCACACACACAGGGCCATACAGCAGTTGGCAAATAAAGATGAATTCTGTTGTGTTTGGCAGCGGTTCTTGCTTCATTATTTTCCACTTTGCCCAGCGTGCATCCCAGACCTCAGCAGCTGCTTGTCATGTAAAGACACTCTATCAGGGCCTGACAGCTCTTCGCATGGGCCCCCCCTGCATCCATACACCCGTACGCATGGCTCATACACACTTGGCTTGTGCTGACGCCGCCTGCATATGTGGTGAACATATGTAGTGATCTGTCTCACTACCACTCCGCTCAGCACAACTCTGCTCTCACACTGCGTAGCTTTCTCATCCCCGCTAGTCCTCTCATCCCTCATCCCATGTCAAGTCACCCTCATCCCATTCACCATTTACTCCCTCTGTCCTGTTTAGTTGTGAGTTCAACTAGATGTCTTGAGCATAGACTTAGGAGATGGACTGAGTTCAGCCAGATGTCTTGAGCATAGACTTAGGAGATGGACTGAGTTCAGCCAGATGTCTTCTTGAGCATAGACTTAGGAGATGGACTGAGTTAGCCAGATGTCTTGAGCATAGACTTAGGAGATGGACTGAGTTCAGCCAGATGTCTTGAGCATAGACTTAGGAGATGGACTGAGTTCAGCCAGATGTCTTGAGCATAGACTTAGGAGATGGACTGAGTTCAGCCAGATGTCTTCTTGAGCATAGACTTAGGGAGATGGACTGAGTTCATCCAGATGTCTTGAGCATAGACTTAGGGAGATGGACTGAGTTCAGCCAGATGTCTTGAGCATAGACGTAGGAGATGAACTGAGTTCATCCAGATGTCTTGAGCATAGATGTAGGAGATGAACTGAGTTCAGCCAGATGTCTTCTTGAGCATAGACTTAGGAGATGGACTGAGTTCAGCCAGATGTCTTGAGCATAGACTTAGGAGATGGACTGAGTTCAGCCAGATGTCTTCTTGAGCATAGACTTAGGAGATGGACTGAGTTCAGCCAGATGTCTTCTTGAGCATAGACTTAGGAGATGGACTGAGTTCAGCCCGATGTCTTCTTGAGCATAGACTTAGGAGATGGACTGAGTTCAGCCAGATGTCTTCTTGAGCATAGACTTAGGAGATGGACTGAGTTCAGCCAGATGTCTTCTTGAGCATAGACTTAGGAGATGGACTGAGTTCAGCCAGATGTCTTGAGCATAGAATTAGGAGATGGACTGAGTTCAGCCAGATGTCTTGAGCATAGACTTAGGAGATGGACTGAGTTCAGCCAGATGCCTTCTTGAGCATAGACTTAGGGAGATGGACTGAGTTCAGCCAGATGTCTTCTTGAGCATAGACTTAGGAGATGGACTGAGTTCAGCCAGATGTCTTCTTGAGCATAGACTTAGGAGATGGACTGAGGTCAGCCAGATGTCTTGAGCATAGACTTAGGAGATGGGCTGAGTTCAGCCAGATGTCTTGAGCATAGACTTAGGGAGATGGACTGAGTTCAGCCAGATGTCTTGAGCATAGACTTAGGGAGATGGACTGAGTTCAGCCAGATGTCTTGAGCATAGACTTAGGGAGATGGACTGAGTTCAGCCAGATGTCTTGAGCATAGACTTAGGGAGATGGACTGAGTTCAGCCAGATGTCTTGAGCATAGACTTAGGAGGAGATGGACTGAGTTCAGCCAGATGTCTTGAGCATAGATTTAGGAGGAGATGGACTGAGTTCAGCCAGATGTCTTGAGCATAGACTTAGGGAGATGGACGGTGTGAGTGTGACATCACCCATTGTTTTGTGAAGACCCGTTTTGTTGAAGCCTCTAATTTAGCATTTTGGCCGCCGCCAGACCAGGGGTTTAGGGTTAGGGTTAGGGGACCAGGGGTTTAGGGTTAGGGTTAGGGGACCAGGGGTTTAGGGTTAGGGTTAGGGGACCAGGGGTTTCCCGCAGAACCGAAGCACCGCCTGCTATTGGTTCGTGATCGGCAAGCTGCATGATCACTGGAAAGGCAACCTTTCAATCACAGCCAACACATAGTTTGACTCTAAATGGGTGAGTTATATGAAAATTCACCACCGAAAGGTGGAAAATAGCTATAGAGCCCAAAACCGTTTTTTTGTGCCAGGCTGTACACATGTTTATTGCTGCTGTAAATTCAGGCATTTTAACATGGGGGTGAATGGGCATTGACTCCCTTTTAGATCCCCCCTCAAGTGGCCATTCAAAGAACTACTTTCGCATTGGCGTCAATGCAACCAAGCAAGCCTGCCCCCTCGGTCTAGAGTTCCACGTAAGACATTAGAATTGTTACGGTTCTTTGGCCGCGCAGTGTATTTCTTCATGTTTGTTTTGTCAGTGGCAAACGAGACAGTTTGTAGGTTTTATCTTATCTAGGCTGTGGCCTGGCTCTTTATTGGGCAGTTTCCTGTTTTGGAGAACACACTGACATCAAAAGCGTTTAATTTACTGGAACGCTATGATGATGAGCTGACTTAAAAGCAGAAGGCTCTCCTTTGTTGCTATGAAGCCCATTGTCCTTTGTCAGCACATTGTCGTCTGTTTCTCACTGTATGAAGGATGTGGTTAACAATCTTAAAGGGTGTTTTATCAGACATTTGTGCTAATATATAGTTAGTCAATTGATATGGCCATGCTTTAGTCTGCTGGCCTACATTACAGCTGCATAACATGCACTGTGCAGACTTATATCTGTAGCGATATAATTCTGTGTTCAGTTATTATTATCCCCAGCTGTGTGTTAGATTTGTCACATGCAACAATATCTGCATTCTGCCACAAAAGCACAGTTCAGACACCGTCTCAGATGTCAGTTTCACTTTCTAGCCATATTAATGCTTAAGGAAGGGAGCAGTGTGGAAAGTAGAACTGAATAAGAATAGCAGAAGAGGAAATATGTGTAAATAGGAAACTGACACGGCGGGTCATGTTTGTTGTTTGTTGTTTAGGCACAGCGCAGACAGTGGGGGAGCGCTACACAGCGGTGTAGACAGACACAGACTGACGGATGTGGCTCTTTCCACTGTTGCCATGTGACCAGGTTTGTGGTCGCAAAGGAGGAAGTCAGGATGTCCTCAATCGAGAGAGACCATAGTAGTTGAGGATGTGTGTCCCCATAGCTCATCTGTTGGAATGAATGAATGTGGTCGTTTGTCGGAAGAATTGATATTGAGTTTCTAAAGAATGGGCTTGTCTTTTGTCGCCTCTCATTTGATATCAATCAGAGATACAGTATGTGTCAGTATACAAGTTGGCAAAAGCCTCACCCGATTTCACTTTTCTAATTTCCACCAATGGGAATTGCCTCCCCCCCCCGAATTTGAGCAATTACAATGTGACAGTAGCACATTTCACTAATCTCAGGCCCGGGTTAGAGGTGGAGCCTGGGTGTCACATTCCATCATGAGCTTGTTTATTTCACTCCGCATGGCCTGCCTCCTCTCCCCGGTGACGACCATCAAGACTGGCCATAACTGCCTCCTCTCCCCGGTGACGACCATCAAGACTGGCCATAACTGCCTCCTCTCCCCGGTGACGACCATCAAGACTGGCCATAACTGCCTCCTCTCCCCAGTGACGACCATCAAGACTGGCCATAACTGCCTCCTCTCCCCAGTGACGACCATCAAGACTGGCCATAACTGCCTCCTCTCCCTGGTGACGACCATCAAGACTGGCCATAACTGCCTCCTCTCCCCGGTGACGACCATCAAGACTGGCCATAACTGCCTCCTCTCCCCAGTGACGACCATCAAGACTGGCCATAACTGCCTCCTCTCCCCGGTGACGACCATCAAGACTGGCCATAACTGCCTCCTCTCCCCGGTGACGACCATCAAGACTGGCCATAACTGCCTCCTCTCCCCAGTGACGACCATCAAGACTGGCCATAACTGCCTCCTCTCCCCAGTGACGACCATCAAGACTGGCCATAACTGCCTCCTCTCCCTGGTGACGACCATCAAGACTGGCCATAACTGCCTCCTCTCCCCGGTGACGACCATCAAGACTGGCCATAACTGCCTCCTCTCCCCAGTGACGACCATCAAGACTGGCCATAACTGCCTCCTCTCCCCAGTGACGACCATCAAGACTGGCCATAACTGCCTCCTCTCCCCAGTGACGACCATCAAGACAACTGCCTCCTCTCCCCAGTGACGACCATCAAGACTGGCCATAACTGCCTCCTCTCCCCGGTGACGACCATCAAGACAACTGCCCCCTCTCCCCGGTGACGACCATCAAGACTGGCCATAACTGCCTCCTCTCCCCGGTGACGACCATCAAGACAACTGCCTCCTCTCCCCAGTGACGACCATCAAGACTGGCCATAACTGCCTCCTCTCCCCGGTGACGACCATCAAGACAACTGCCCCCTCTCCCCGGTGACGACCATCAAGACTGGCCATAACTGCCTCCTCTCCCCGGTGACGACCATCAAGACTGGTCATAACTGCCTCCTCTCCCCGGTGACGACCATCAAGACTGGCCATAACTGCCTCCTCTCCCCGGTGACGACCATCAAGACTGGTCATAACTGCCTCCTCTCCCCGGTGACGACCATCAAGACTGGCCATAACTGCCTCCTCTCCCCAGTGACGACCATCAAGACTGGCCATAACTGCCTCCTCTCCCCAGTGACGACCATCAAGACTGGTCATAACTGCCTCCTCTCCCCGGTGACGACCATCAAGACTGGCCATAACTGCCTCCTCTCCCCAGTGACGACCATCAAGACTGGCCATAACTGCCTCCTCTCCCCGGTGACGACCATCAAGACAACTGCCTCCTCTCCCCGGTGACGACCATCAAGACTGGCCATAACTGCCTCCTCTCCCCGGTGACGACCATCAAGACTGGCCATAACTGCCTCCTCTCCCCGGTGACGACCATCAAGACTGGCCATAACTGCCTCCTCTCCCTGGTGACGACCATCAAGACTGGCCATAACTGCCTCCTCTCCCCGGTGACGACCATCAAGACTGGCCATAACTGCCTCCTCTCCCCGGTGACGACCATCAAGACTGGCCATAACTGCCTCCTCTCCCCGGTGACGACCATCAAGACTGGCCATAACTGCCTCCTCTCCCCGGTGACGACCATCAAGACTGGCCATAACTGCCTCCTCTCCCTGGTGACGACCATCAAGACTGGCCATAACTGTCTCCTCTCCCCGGTGACGACCATCAAGACTGGCCATAACTGCCTCCTCTCCCCGGTGACGACCATCAAGACTGGCCATAACTGCCTCCTCTCCCCGGTGACGACCATCAAGACTGGCCATAACTGCCTCCTCTCCCCGGTGACGACCATCAAGACTGGCCATAACTGCCTCCTCTCCCTGGTGACGACCATCAAGACTGGCCATAACTGTCTCCTCTCCCCGGTGACGACCATCAAGACTGGCCATAACTGCCTCCTCTCCCCGGTGACGACCATCAAGACTGGCCATAACGCCCTTCATATAGGAATTGCACAACTCCGGGAGAGTGACAGTTGTTTAAATAGTGTAGTGACAGAGAAGGACTAGTAGCCAACTGGCCTTTGTGTTCTCATTACAACCATGTGACTGAGGCCACCTCTGTGGGGAGGAATGTCTGGCTGATGCCGGCCACACACGCACGGTTGCGTCACTGGAGGCATGGTGGATGACGAGTCAAGCCGCTCCTGGTAGGTGCTGTGCGTCAGCACGGCGTGACAGGAAAGCTCTGAGCCATTGAAAGTGGATGTTGCTGTTATCTGCTGTGTATGTACACAAATACCTTACAGTGCCTACAAGGCAGTATACACACAAATGTATTTACACACAAACACATACATGCATAGGCAGAAACACCTGTCTCTGCCCATCTGGATCAGTGTGTTATGTCATAAGGTCTTCATCCAGTCTGTCAGTGAATTGCTGCACTCACGTCATCAGTGTTAGTAAGCACACTTAGATCACCTGCAGGTTCACCTTATAGAACACTTTATTAGGAAGTTCACACACAGATTCCTGTCTCTGAACTTTGTGCATCTTGTGCTAGCTAGATCAAAGAGTTTCCAATAATACCATAATGTCTACCGAAACCAAAACTTCTGAAGTGCACCGTTAGACAGGGTTCATTGAAATCCTTGAAAGTTTGTGAATTTGTGAATTCTGGTAAACAAACTGCTTCAAAAGACTTCCGGGTGCAACTGCTGTTCGTTTTAAACAGCAGTTCATGGTGAAACCTTGCCCTCTTTGAACTCTAACTGCTCCTGCATACTTTAAGATAGACACTTCATTTAATTGTTAAACGAGTCAGCACTTTTTGGAATCTATCATCTTAATTCAGCTTTTTTTTCATGATTCTTCTCCTATTTTCTCCCCAATTGTACTTGGCCAATTCCCCCTTTTCTGCCGGGCCGCTGCTCCACCCTCTGCCAATCTGGGGAGAGCTGTAGACTAGCACCTGCTTCCCCCAATAAAAGTGCAGTTGCCAGCCGCTTCTTTTCACCTGACAGCGGGGAGCTTCACCGGCAGGATGTAGCACGTGGGAGGATCACACTATTCCCACCAGTTCCCCTCTGCTCCGAACAGGCGCCCCGACCGACCAGAGGAGGCGCTAGTGCAGCGACCAGGACACATACCCCTAATCCGGATTCCCACCCTCAGACACAGCCAATTGTGCCTGTAACACGGGGGCGTGAACCTGCCCCGGTGCTCATTATAAAAATTCTCACTGTTGTTAACCTTGATCCATGTTGCAAACTATGCCGTGTTGTGTGCCCTTGAATTTTATGGAATTGGGCCTGGAAAGTCCTTGAAAAGTCCTTGAATTTGATTAAGAAGGTGTGGGAACCCTGTTTAAGGCTTCTTGCTTAATTGCCATATTCTCTGATGTCATGGTGTTAGGATGATGCAGTGTCAGAGCCAAGGTAGGGGGCTCTGCAGCCTCTGCATTGTGCACATACTGTCCTCAGTGCGGGCTGGCACGGGCTATAGCTGGGGGATATGGGTCAGCCAAAACCTGACCACAGAACAGAGGCACCAGCTGGGGCCGGGCTGAGGAGAGCGGGGCTCGATGTGGTCTGGAGGGCGCTGGCAGTGAAGCACGCTCTGAAAGATTTAGCCAAGCTTTATGGAGCAGGTTCTTGGTTCAAGTCCCAGTTGAAACTTTTGTGTCACACACTTTTGAATGGCGTCTATTTTGGGTTTTGAATGACTATTCATCTTTAAATTTTTTGAGGTGGGGACTCAAGTCACATGACTTGGACTCAAGTCACATGACTTGGACTCTAGTCAGACTCTAGTCTTTCAACTGCTTGAGACTTGATGCATGAAGAGAAGACTTGAGACTTGACTTGACTTGGGTTCTCTTCTGATGACTTGGGACTTGACTTGGACTTGTGCTATGATGAGCTGAAAATGTTTCTAAAGTCTTGACAACACATCTTGTGTTTGTGTTAATGACTTAAGATTGAAAATGATGACATTTGTTGGATTGGATGATTAAATTCTGTTTTCTGAATTTGTATGCAATGATTGAATTTATTGAAGTTGAAACTGAGAAAAAACTCATGATGCTCTTACCAAATTTTTATCCTATTAAAAACATATTGCATTGAGAAGTCCTGGCTATTTCGTTTTCTTTAGCATATTGAATTGATACTGGACTCTTGATTTGCTCTGACCACCTGACCTGACTCTACATTTATCGTTGAGACATGATTGAGACTTGTGCCTAAAGACTGACTTGAGTTGGGACTGGAGCCGAGTTGACTTGAGCACATCTGTGTCGATGGCTCATTTCATGTTAGGCCTGTCTGTGAGTGCCATTGTGCTGAAGTAAGGAAATGTGCGTCTCTTGAAGGCTGGTGATAAATCACACTAAAGCGTGTTGGATCCTCTGGAGGCCGCTGTGTGTGAGGGTGACTGATGTGGACGTTGATTCGCGAGCCTCGTCGTTTAAAATAGACAAACGACTCGCCGCTGTAATTGCATTTCATCAAAACAAGCATGAGGGAAAAACCCACCAAACGTTGTTCCGCCGGACTCGGTGTGTATGTCAATTAGGACGTCACATATGTGTGGCTTTGAAGGCAGGCGGTGAGAATGGCGGTCTGAAGGCTGACAAAGTGGAGCTGGTTGCTAAACGAGGCGTGTGTTTGGTGTGAAAACACTTACTCCGCAGAACAGGCCATGACAAATCTCCTCCTATGCGGTGATGAAAAATGTAATATACATGGACATCTGCTGTGGATTGAAGTCGAAAGGATGTGGTGCTCTGGGGCAGATGTTTTGTCTCGTGCTGTGAGTGCTGCCCCCACCTTGCCAGTCGCAGTAAATCAGTTGTTTTTACACTCGGCTGTTTGTTTTGTGTTGAATGGCTCGGTGCCATGCTGGAAGGTGATGTAGAGGCAGGCAGCCTCTTGGAGCCCTGCAGTATAGCCAGGCTGCGTCCTGCAGTATGCGCTCAGGCAGCCTCCAAAGTGCCTTTTTCCTCTCCTCTCCTTTGATGTGGGCGGAGAAAAGCTCTATGAGGATGTTCTTTTGTTGAGTTCGCTGTCGTGAGCTCACGTCGTCTGTTTATCGAAAAGATGGAGACAATGAAACGGGGAGGCTGAAAGGAAGTTGGTTCATAGCTTTGAGGTGTCACAACAAGTGTGTGATCTTGAGAAGTGGCATTGGGTCAATGGCTGTAGAACCTTGTTCTCGCCTTGAATGTTTTCAGTATTACAAATAGACTCTGCATTAGTGCTGGATGCTGTTCTGTCTGCACTGTGTCAGACAGAACTGTTATCAGTTTCCCTAGTCTGGAGCCTGTGTGTGTGTGTGTGTGTGTGTGTGTGTGTGTGTGTGTGTGTGTGTGTGTGTGTGTGTGTGTGTGTGTGTGTGTGTGTGTGTGTGTGTGTGTGTGTGTGTGTGTGTGTGTGTGTGTGTGTGTGTGTGTGTGTGTGTGTGTGTGTGTGTGTGTGTGTGTGAGTGAAGGAGGGAAACGGGAGCCCATATTGATGGATATCCTACCTCTAGTACACACGCGCATTAACACACACACTCACTCACTCTCATTCTCTCTCTCACACACACACTGACACACACCACACTTCTGTGTCAGAGGAAATGGGGCAATTAAGGACAGCTTGCTACGACACTGCATGGGGTTAATATGTGGCTCCGTAATTAAAAATAAATTACAGTTTTCCTGTATAAATATTCAAATCCCGCTCCAATGTGCCGCTGCCTTGTTATGGTGCGTAAGCCTTTTTTTCCTCCCTTCTGCGGAACATCTGGCGCAGCGCTTCCTGAAGCGTCACCGGAATAAATTGAGTTTTGTCTGCCTGCAAGAGATTCATTTGTGTTTTTCTGGTGTGTCTAAGTGAATGGGACGGACATGCATGGTTTAAGGTTAGGGGAGTTGTGGCTCTAGAAAATGGGAATTGTGAAGAATTTTGTTACAAAACCACATCAACTGTTTGAGAAACACAATGCCGAGTCTTACAAAAATGATTGACAGCAAATAAATGGGGGGGGGGGGGATAAATTAATCTGGTACTGTTGAAAGGATAGCTGATAATTTAAGGCCGTAGTTTATAAAATGATAAACAACATTTTATAGACTACATCAGCCATATTTGATAGTTATAGACTATTAACCTTCAGGTGATCTTTTTGTTTTGTTTTGTTTTTGCCCAAAATGGATATATAACTTTTGGGAATAGAACTCTTTATTCCTTTCCTGGTAACATTCCTCCTTCACTGAGCTTTACTAGACAAGGAAATGGTAGAAAGAAAGGCAGGATTTGAGACACTTTGAAAGCGAGCCTCCGATGGGAGTGACTGCTGGAAAGGGGACAGACGGGGCAGGGGAAAGGGTCCTGACTCCTACTAAAACCACCATTTGTCCTGCAGCTGACCTACACTCAAAGAAAGAGGGTGACAAGATGGCCATTTTAGGGAGCACTAGTGAACGGCATAGCAATTAGATTGCAGGAAATGGGTCCGTCGCACCTCTGGGAATTAGGAGAGAACCTTGAGAAAGGAGAACGCCGTTCGTCATTAATCATCAAACCACAGTATAAAGGAAATTGTTGTGCGCTGGTCAGCATTTTGAGAATTAAACCACATGTGAAAGCTTATCACGTTGTTAATAACTCAATTAATATGCATTCAAATTTTCTGTGAGCAAACACATCTGCATTGCTTCATCTCGAGTTGTTTTATTTTATATTGAGTAATCATTTTCAATATATCTCTCATATCAGGAGAATACATCAAGACCTGGAGGCCACGGTACTTTCTCCTGAAGAGTGATGGTACATTCATTGGCTACAAGGAGCGACCGCAAGATGTGGACCAGCTGGAAACCCCCTTAAATAACTTCTCTGTAGCACGTGAGTATCTGCTCCTACTAGAAACCCCCTTAAATAACTTCTCTGTAGCATGTGAGTATCTGCTCCTACTAGGAACCCCCTTAAGTAACTTCTCTGTAGCACGTGAGTATCTGCTCCTACTAGAAACCCCCTTAAATAACTTCTCTGTAGCACGTGAGTATCTGCTCCTACTAGAAACCCCCTGAAATAACTTCTCTGTAGCATGTGAGTATCTGCTCCTACTAGGAACCCCCTTAAATAACTTCTCTGTAGCACGTGAGTATCTGCTCCTACTAGAAACCCCCTTAAATAACTTATCTGTAGCACATGAGTATCTGCTCCTACTAGAAACCCCCTTAAATAACTTATCTGTAGCACGTGAGTATCTGCTCCTACTAGAAACCCCCTTAAATAACTTATCTGTAGCACATGAGTATTTGCTCCTAATAGAAACCCCCTTAAATAACTTATCTGTAGCACGTGAGTATCTGCTCCTACTAGAAACAAGGGGTGTCAAAAATAATCGATTATAAGATGCATCGCGATGCGGACGTGCACGATTCTGCATCGATTCACAAATGTCAAAAATCGATTACGGTATTGTTTTTTTAATAATCGAATAAAATATAATGGAAGTACATGCAGTTGTTTATTTTAATTATGGATCATAATACAATGCAATTCCAAATGCACTTTTATTTTAAAAGTAGCCACACAGTGAGAAAAAAGAAAGTGAGAAAAAATAAATTGTGTATTGGGGAAGAAAAGTGATGCATCGATTTAAGATGCATCGAGATGCATCGATAATCGTTTTATAATAGAATCGTAGCCCTCTGAATCGTAATCTAATCGAATCATGAGGCCAGTGAAGATTCACAGCCCTACTAGAAACCCCCTTAAATAACTTCTCTGTAGCATGTGAGTATCTGCTCATACTAGAAACCACTACATTTTTTCTTCTCTTGCTCTTGGCAACTGTTTGACCCTTTTTGTTGTTGTTGTTGTTGCTTGTATTGTTGTACCAAATATGGTTGTTTTTTAGCTCATATGTACCTCCCCTCTCTACCTGCCATTAAAACATCAAAGTAAGTAATTAATAACAGGCAAAACCAGCTTATGAAAACATGCCAATAGGCCTATGAGAAGAAAACATGAGGGGGGGTGTCTTTTTGTACGATGTAACCCTCAACCCCTGATCAGTATATATACGTCACACCAATGATAATGATGGAAACATTAGTGAATTGGCAGTAGCATCCCTATGAGTTCCAGTCTTCTTTCGACAGGTGCACCACTCCAAGGCTAAGCGGGCTAAGCCACTCACCTTGCATTAAGCTGTTGTGATTTCGCGTCTGGCTCCTGACATCATATATTTCACATCACCCCACCGCCCCACTTGCACCCTCTCTCTGTGTGCATCTGTCCCAACTCTCTCTATTGTGCTGTGAAATAAAGCAACAACAACCCCTCAAAAAAAAGCCAGCCCGCTCCGTCAGAGAAAGTGGCTGGGATCAGCTGTGCAGATGACTGAACACAGCAATTAGACAGCATACTGTTAGTTTAACAAAATGTTTCCTCCCCGACACTCGTGAGTTATCGCGGCTATTAGCCGCTTGATTTCAATTATTTATCCAGGCTCTGCCTCCATCAGTGGTGGCTTTGAGTTTGTCACACAGCACTGCGACCCCTCCTCTGTGCACATGGTGCGTGCGTGGCTGCTGCTGCAGCTGGATTACATAGACGCCCCGATGGAGCCATGTTGGATCTCAGTGGTGGTCCACTCCCCTGTCCTCCATCCATCAGACGGAGGCCATTTTGTGTCACAGCCTGACGTATTTGCTGACATGTTTCATTTGGGAACAGATGTTAACGCCAAGGAGATGCAGATGGAAAACTGCTTCCCAAACTCACTTGTAACACTGTTGTGAATAATTGTTTTGCAAACTGCTTACAAGGCAATTTATTTGCTGCAAACGTGTGAGAATTTGAAGAAAACTGAGTCAAAGGAAAAGTGTTGCGATGATCTGACAAATTATGTGATTATATTGAGTCAAATTTCAATTTCAGTTACTTTAAAAAATATGATCTCAGTCATTTTTAAACGATTAAGTTTGCAATTTGCAATAAAAGTTGTGGAGTATTTTGCAAAAACAGTTGCAGAATTATTAATTGAAAATCACGAATCCCACACCAGTGTCATTTATATAGATGAATTCTGATGTTTGTTAAATACTATACAGATTTAATATTATTTCCCAAAAGCCATATAAAAAAACCATTATGCTTTGAAGGAGCGACGACAAGTCAAGGATGAGAGCTTTCACCCTCCTCCAAAGTGCACCTGTTCAGCTCTAAAGTGTCCGGCATTGGCTCCAGCAGTGTCTGTTAGGGTGGCGATAAAGATAAATGGCTGTAACTGTGGGTCTGTCCCCCCCCTCCCTTCCCCACACTGGCCCCTCTCTCCTCTCTGTCTCCCTTCCTCCCCGGCTGTGGTCAGAGTGCCAGCTGATGAAGACAGAACGACCCAAGCCCAACACATTCATCATCCGCTGCCTGCAGTGGACCACTGTCATCGAGCGCACCTTCCACGTGGAGACCCCCGAGGAGAGGCAAGAGAGAAGCACACACCTCTCGGCTCACACAGCAGTAACACAGTACATGTGCTTACATAAACACCAATCATTTAGGTACAAACGCCTCGCGCTCGTTGCTAGAAAGCAGCGGAGAGCTCTGTTTGCAGTTGCACACACGCAACATACACACCAATCTCAAGCAACTCCCACAAGCTCCACTGGCTATTGGCAGGACTCACACTTGAAATGGCCTTCCTGTTGATAAGAAGACAATGCTGTGTGATGGGGCTGCTGGATTGCATCATGGTAAATGGGCTGATGTAATCTTTTTGCTGCCTGTGCCTCCCTCAGGGAAGAATGGACCAAAGCCATCCAGGCGGTGGCTGTCGGCCTGCAGAAACAAGAGGAGGAGATGATGGACTCCTCTCCAGATCCCACCATGGATATGGAGGTCTACCTGACCAAACCTCGACACAAAGTGGTATGGCCCACATGCACTGACTTATCAACAATCGATCACAAAGCGAAATTATCCAAGATGTTATGCAACAAAAGAAACGCATGGAAAAAGAAATAATCACGCAACACAAAATAGCATTTTTGGAACAACATGGCGGGCCAACTCGTCTTACCTACCTAGCCGTAGACCCTCAGAGAAGACAGGAAAAACTCCAGAGAAAAACTGTCCAAGAAAAAAAGGAAGAAGCCTTTGGCGAACAACACACTAAAATGGGCAATGACAATGAGATAAGAAAACAAATAAGACAAAGAGAAACATATTGAGGTACAAAGATGGGACATTGGCCAGCTAGGGCAGCGCGCCCGCCTCCACTGCCAGGTAGAATCACTAGGTGGAACAGGTGTCTCAAAGAGAGACAAACATACGCACAGCTGTAGTAAGCAAGAGAGACACACGCAAACACTCGTACACCGAGCAGAAAGAAAACCAGTGTAATGATTCAACAACCAAGAGGCACCAGCAACCCTGAACTGGGTTCCCAACAGCCATGTCTTCTAATTCTGACAAATCGATGGTAAGAGAAGAGAATGTGTCAGGGGCAGTGACAATACCTATTATTACGCTTCACCCCACGCTTCAACCCACGCTTCAACCCACGCTTCACCCCACGCTTCACCCCACGCTTCAACCCACGATTCAACCCACGCTTCAACCCACGCTTCACCCCACGCTTCACCCCGCGCTTCACCCCACGCTTCAACCCACACTTCAACCCACGCTTCACCCCACGCTTCAACCCACACTTCAACCCACGCTTCACCCCACGCTTCAACCCACACTTCAACCCACGCTTCACCCCACGCTTCAACCCACGCTTCAACCCACGCTTCACCCCACGCTTCACCCCACGCTTCACCCCGCGCTTCACCCCACACTTCAACCCACACTTCACTCCACGCTTCACCCCACACTTCACCCCACGCTTCAACCCACGCTTCAACCCACACTTCACCCCACGCTTCAACCCACGCTTCAACCCACGCTTCACCCCACGCTTCAACCCACGCTTCACCCCACACTTCACCCCACGCTTCACCCCACACTTCACCCCACGCTTCACCCCACACTTCACCCCACGCTTCACCCCACGCTTCAACCCACGCTTCACCCTGCGATCACCCCACGCTTCAACCCACGCTTCACCCTGCGATCACCCCACGCTTCAACCCACGCTTCACCCCACACTTCACCCCACGCTTCAACCCACGCTTCAACCCACACTTCACCCCACGCTTCAACCCACGCTTCAACCCACGCTTCACCCCACGCTTCAACCCACGCTTCACCCCACACTTCACCCCACGCTTCACCCCACACTTCACCCCACGCTTCACCCCACACTTCACCCCACGCTTCACCCCACGCTTCAACCCACGCTTCACCCTGCGATCACCCCACACTTCAACCCACGCTTCACCCTGCGATCACCCCACGCTTCAACCCACGCTTCACCCCACACTTCACCCCACGCTTCAACCCACACTTCACCCCACGCTTCAACCCACGCTTCACCCTGCGCTTCACCCCACACTTCACCCCGCGCTTCACCCCACGCTTCAACCCACGCTTCACCCTGCGCTTCACCCCACGCTTCAACCCACGCTTCACCCTGCGATCACCCCACGCTTCAACCCACGCTTCACCCTGCGCTTCACCCCGCGCTTCACCCCGCGCTTCACCCCACGCTTCAACCCACACTTCACCCTGCGATCACCCCACGCTTCAACCCACGCTTCACCCCACACTTCACCCCGCGCTTCACCCCACACTTCACCCCATGCTTCACCCCACGCTTCAACCCACACTTCACCCTGCGCTTCACCCCACGCTTCACCCTGCGCTTCAACCCACACTTCACCCCATGCTTCACCCCACGCTTCAACCCACGCTTCACCCTGCGCTTCACCCCACGCTTCACCCCACACTTCACCCCACACTTCACCCCGCGCTTCACCCCACGCTTCACCCCACGCTTCAACCCACGCTTCACCCCATGCTTCACCCCACGCTTCACCCCACGCTTTCTCAACATCAGCCGTGGGGTGGCTTAGCACCAGATAGCATGTCCACGGGGGTTTCACCACCCCCACATGTGTGATCCCAAGTCATGACACAAAGGTCCAAGGCCACCGGATTGGATGTCCCCCACTCAACCGTTTCCAGCATTCTCCCCAGCACCGGGGTCAGAGGTTAACTGAGACATGGCCACATTTAGGGCGAACCATTAGAGGAGTGGAAATTGCATGCTGGGTGAAATGGCGCCTTAAATGCTTCTGTGTTGTTGTCTGTGGGATTGTGTGTCCTGGCTAGTTAGAGCATGAGTTTGTTAATGCCTCCGTTTGTAACCGGACGCCACTTTCTCCCCTCCGGCTCTCTAGACTATGCACGACTTTGAATACCTCAAACTCCTGGGAAAAGGCACTTTTGGCAAAGTCATCCTGGTAAAGGAGAAGGCCACAGGACGCTACTACGCCATGAAGATCCTGAAGAAGGAGGTGATCGTCGCAAAAGTGAGTGTTTGCCAGTGAGCAAGTAATGCAAGGACGACAGTGGGTGAGGGTGGTGGACTGATACCTAAATGGTTAGCCATTGTGGGAGTTGCACAAACACTCTTTGTGGTCTCTTTCAGGATGAAGTGGCGCACACACTCACAGAGAACAGAGTCCTCCAGAATTCCAAGCATCCGTTCTTGACAGTAAGGAGCCCCTCCATATACCTAAAGCAAACCTTCCTTTAACTCACAAAGATGCTCAGAGGCCTCTCCACTTCAGCTCTGCATCATCCATTCAGAACATCGGGGTGTTTTTAGCAGGAACGATTTGGAGAGCTATACTTCTATACAATAGCTATACTTACAAAGGCTGCAGTAGAACTAAGGACAACACTGGAGCTCTTTTTTTTTATCAGTTAACCCTTTTCTCTAAAAGTCTGAGCTGGATTGCATTGAGCAGATCCTCCAAAATATCAGGTCTAAGCGGTGGGTTCAGGTAACACACAGTGCAGGGAGTGAATGGGACCAGCAGTTGTCAGCAGCCGTTGGAACACCTCAAAACATTCGATACATTGTGCTGCAGTTTGTGTTTGGAAATATAGCTGGAGAAGCGAAAGCTTCAACTTAATCATCGTGACATGGTTCATGCTATCATCTGTTGGTTAAAGAACCACTTCCTTTTGAATTAACCACCCTAGTTCCACTTTAAGCTTTCTTGTTCTCCTCTGCAGGGCCTGAAATACTCCTTCCAGACACATGACCGCTTGTGCTTTGTCATGGAGTACGCAAACGGTGGCGAGGTAAACCATCTTTTCCATCAATGAATCGCCACCTATAAGTTAGGTTCCAGTAAAGCGGGTGACAGAATAATTTTGAACATTCCCGTTTTTCCACGGACTGCCCAACTTGCTTGTCATTTCTCCTCCGCCTCCTCGCTCTCAATGTCCCTTATTTCTCTACAGCTTTTCTTCCATCTGTCAAGGGACCGCGTATTCTCAGAGGATCGGGCGCGGTTCTACGGGGCAGAGATAGTGTCGGCTCTGGACTACCTGCATGCTGAGAGGAACGTGGTCTATCGGGATCTAAAGGTGGGCGGGGGAACTCATTCTCCCCTTTCCTTTCTTTCTCCTCTCATCCTCTTCCTTGCTTTCTGCCTCACTCTGTGCTCTCTCTCTCTCTCTGTCTCTCTCTCTCTCTCACTCTCTTCCCCCTTCTCTTCATTTCTCCCCAGGCAGGTTATAAATAGTGTTTGCCTCCATCCAGAGCAGTGGCAGGCAGCAGCAAGGGGTTATTGATTTGCCTCCCCCCCCCAGATCAGACTCTAGACCTCACTGCAGCTGGAGGGAGGGAGGGAGGGAGGGAGGGAGGGAGGGAGGCACCGTCCGTACGCTCACTGCAGCTAGACAGAAATAACCACCATCTCCCTTTGAGCAGATAGCCACCACCTCCCGTTTTAGCACGCATACAGCGGTGTCGGTTGCCGATGTTTGTATGC
Source organism: Poromitra crassiceps (assembly GCF_964638095.1). Lineage (NCBI taxonomy): Eukaryota > Metazoa > Chordata > Actinopteri > Beryciformes > Melamphaidae > Poromitra > Poromitra crassiceps. The sequence continues at coordinate 39,319,625 of NC_139625.1, read as the reverse complement.
TGTACGATTGACTTCGCAGTGGTAATGAACACCGATGGCGATTGGCAAGAGAGAGAGATAGAGGAAATTGTGGGCATAGGCGGGTTCAATTCCCAGCAGCGGTACTTCCGACTTGGTCAGACATTCTTAGAGACACAATTTGCTGTGTCTGCGGGTGGGAAGCCGGTGAGGTACGAGTCCTGGTCACTGCACTATTGCCTCCTCTGGTCGGTCGGGGTGCCTGTTCGGGGGGGAGTGGAACTGGGGGGAATAGCGGGGATCCTCCCACATGCTACGTCCTGCAGACGTCCTGAAAGTCCTCGCTGTCAGGTGTAAAGAGGCAGCTGGCAACTGCACATTTATTGGAGGAGGCATGTGCTAGTCTACGGCTCTCACCCAGATCGGCAAAGGCGCTAGAGCAATGACCGGGACAGCAGGGGGAATTGGCAAAGTACAACTGGGGAGAGAGGAAAAAAATGAAAAAACTTGATAAAAAGGGGGGGGATTGTCGGCATCCCTCAAAGCATGGTGGCTGAAAGCTTTCAGCTCCTGCTTTTTTAAATCTTAGAATTAAAAAATGTATGCTGTTGAGGATGACATCAGAGGTAGGTAGCTGCTGACGGATGTGGCAGGTTTGTGTTTGGGAGGGCATGGTGGAGTTTCATTGGGCATCTGTGGCCCTACTACTTCCAGCTGATGAAAATATAGCAGCCAGGTCAGCACAGCACAGCACAGCTCCCTCTCTCTCTCTCTCCCCCCTCTCCCCTTGGGTTTACGAGGCAGGCTCTCTCAGCCTGCTAGGGTTCTCCTGAAAGTGCCAGGGTAGCAGGATTGGAGGATGTGCTGACTCTGGCCGGGCGCTGCTGGCCACGTGTGAGCTACAGCTGCCAGGTGACTTTTACTGAGAGAGAGAGAGAGAAACAGAGAGAGGGAGAGAGGAGGACACACTGATATTAAAAGGCCATGACACTGTGTGACACACAGGCTTTTGGCCTTGTCGCTTCGCTTAGCATGTCCTTTATCGCTGCTGTACAGACACCTATACTGTATCTTTACCAGTTAACATCCCCACCACCATCCAGAGTCATCTTCTCACCCACTCCCTCACGTCAGTCTCTCAGTTTAGGCTGATGCAGAAGTTTGTCTTCTCTATCTCTTCTATCTATTCTATATCTTGACTATGAGCTACTACCTTCCGGAAGGCGCTTCAGAGCCTGTAGCTTTAAGAGTAACCGCTACAAGCGCTCCTTCCTCCCAACATCTATAGCCTTATTAAATAAACTGCCTGTCCTCCCACTAGGGGGTAGAGCTCTGTCCTCTGTGAGGTCAGAGCCCGGCTACCCAGGAACCCTCCATTAAGAGCCTGACGACCCAGGAAACCTCTGGATTAACGTTTCCTGGTCGTGAGAGGACAGAGCTCGGTGATTCTGGAACCCTCCTTAAAGAGCCGGATGATCCGAGAAATCTCTGATGGTATTGGTGTGGCATACATGGTAGCTCACTCTGAGCTCGGCTGTCCCTGCAGCCTGTCTGGTCATGTGATATTTATCTTGCCTTAGTTAGTTTTATATTCATTTTATTTCATTTTATTTCTCTTATCATTTTATCTTTTTCTTTTCTTTTACCCTTTACTGTGGTTTTAATGTTTTTAGTTTTAAGTAACCATGGTTTTATGATGGTTTTGGTTTGATATGCGGTTTTGGAATTGTGCAATACTTGAAGTGCAATATTTGAATACTGAAGTGCAATACGTGGTTAGGTAGAGTTGTTAACTCGTAGCCCAGGCTGCATCATGTACTATGTTGTCCTCTTGTTTACACGCTGTTTGTCTTCAGATGTACTGTACTGTCTGTTACGTTTGTCATTGCCCTATTGCTGCTGTACAAATGCCTAAGACAAATTTCCCTATGGGACAATAAAGTTAAACTCAACTCAACTCAACTCAATCTCGCCCCCCTCAGCTGGAAAACCTCATGCTGGACAAAGATGGACACATAAAGATCACAGACTTCGGTCTGTGCAAGGAGGGGATCAAAGATGATGATACCATGAAGACTTTCTGTGGGACGCCAGAGTACCTGGCACCTGAGGTAACCACAACACTGATTCACTCTACCGGACTTATTTCTAGACTTTGTTCTAGCATACATAGTTCCCACTTAATTTCTTTTACTAAAAGTTATCAAAAAGCAAATGAGATCCTTTTGATTGAATAGATCCATCCAGAATAAACACATTATAGAATCATATGGAGCTCAATAAAGAGTACATGTCCCAATCAGTCATGATGACATGAGTTGAATGCCAGTGAAGATGTAGTTGGACACTGGCGGATGAGAGGCATGTTGAAGAATGGGCAGCTGTTCCAAAATGCCTGTCTAATCTTCAGATGAAGTCTGCCAGTTAATGAGGGCAGGGTGGCCTGCTCTCATATTAGCCGGCTAGGGAGGGGTGTGGCCACTCCTCATTGCGTTCAGGTATGGCAAGTGTTGGAGTGGGCTGTGTAACCTGATAGGGTATTGTGAGCGTGGGCGGTGTGTGCATGTGTGAATAAGTATACGAGTGTTTGCGCTAGCCTCTTGCCTCTTGCTGTAAGAATGTTTTCCGGGAGAAGGGTGTCCATGTTGACACAGTTGCCGGATCGTTGTTTTTAGCCTCCATTTGGAATTTGCTGGTTGGGATGGGGATTGAGGGGGGCAAGGAGGTGTTGGCAGTGCCTCAGGAAACGTGAGCTTCCGCCCCTGGAGGAAAGACCACATTGGCTACAGCTGTTCTGCGGCACCAGGGGAGCCACAGCCCCCCTGCTGCCCGGGATGCCTTCCCTGACCTGGGCAGAGCCGGGGGCCAGAATCATGGGCACGCTATCCCAGAATGCTATCCCACAATCCTTCAGGCCGCCACGCAGGAACGCTTCTCTCATCTGTTAGAACAATCCTGTTCCAGCGGACTTCTCTGATCCCTTGCTGCCACCTAGCCATCAGCACCAGACCATCAAGGCAAAGGCCTGAGCTGGCCTACTGTGTGAATATGAAATCTCTCCCTCACACCTGGACTAGCATAAGATACAAAATGACTCCATTTGTTATGTACAACATCGTTTTAACCTGATGAAGGTCGATAGACCGAAACGTTGTTAATTAAAGTTTGTTGCAAGTAATTGACAGTGTGTGGGAATCCTCTTTATTTCTCTCATATGTACTGCATCTCCGACGCACCTGCCTTTAAGAGACTGAAGGTGTGCATCAGCTCCTTCTGACTTTATGTACAATATCAAATCTATCTACTCTTTATCAACCTTTTTGGTAACACTTTCTATGAAGGCCATGTCTATATGCATTATAATGCATTTATAAGGCTTTATAAAATGCTTTATAAATGTTTATAATTATGCATACAACTAATAACAAGGTTTATTAAGCATTATAAGTGATAGACATAATGTATTATAATAAACATTGATAATACGCTATAGCATGACTTTGTGAGCTTTAATTAAAGTGACAGCCCTGTACTGTATATATGAGACTAGAACACAACTATGATGCTGCAAGCAAAGTCCATGGCACATGTAAGTGTAAAGTCCATGGCACATGTAAGTGTAAAGCCCATGTCACATGTAAGTGTAAAGCCCATGTCACATGTAAGTGTAAAGTCCATGTCACATGTAAATGTAAAGCCCATGTCACATGTAAGTGGAAAGCCCATGCCACATGTAAGTGTAAAGCCCATGGCACATGTAAGTGGAAAGCCCATGGCACATGTAAGTGTAAAGCCCATGGCACATGTAAGTGTAAAGCCCATGGCACATGCAAGTGTAAAGCCCATGTCACATGTAAGTGTAAAGTCCATGTCACATGTAAATGTAAAGCCCATGTCACATGTAAGTGTAAAGCCCATGCCACATGTAAGTGTAAAGCCCATGGCACATGTAAGTGTAAAGCCCATGGCACATGCAAGTGTAAAGTCCATGGCACATGTAAGTGTAAAGCCCATGGCACATGTAAGTGTAAAGCCCATGGCACATGTAAATGTAAAGTCCATGTCACATGTAAATGTAAAGTCCATGTCACATGTAAATGTAAAGTCCATGTCACATGTAAGTGTAAAGTCCATGTCACATGTAAATGTAAAGACCATGTCACATGTAAGTGTAAAGTCCATGTCACATGTAAATGTAAAGCCCATGTCACATGTAAGTGTAAAGTCCATGTCACATGTCAATGTAAAGTCCATGTCACATCTAAGTGTAAAGTCCATGCCACATGTAAGTATAAAGCCCATGTCACATGTAAGTGTAAAGTCCATGTCACATGTAAGTGTAAAGTCCATGTCAATGTAAAGTCCATGTCACATCTAAGTGTAAAGTCCATGCCACATGTAAGTATAAAGCCCATGTCACATGTAAGTGTAAAGTCCATGTCACATGCAAGTGTAAACCCATGGCACATGCAAGTGTAAAGCCCATGGCACATGCAAGTGTAAAGCCCATGGCACATGTAAGTGTAAAGTCCATGTCACATGTAAGTGTAAAGCCCATGCCACATGTAAGTGTAAAGCCCATGTCACATGTAAGTGTAAAGCCCATGCCACATGTATGTGTAAAGCCCATGGCACATGTAAGTGTAAAGCCCATGGCACATGTAAGTGTAAAGCCCATGGCACATGTAAGTGTAAAGTCCATGTCACATGTAAGTGTAAAGTCCATGTCACATGTAAGTATAAAGCCCATGCCACATGTAAGTATAAAGCCCATGCCACATGTAAGTGTAAAGTCCATGCCACATGTAAGTGTAAAGTCCATGTCACATGTAAGTGTAAAGTCCATGCCACATGTAAGTGTAAAGTCCATGCCACATGTAAGTGTAAAGTCCATGCCACATGTAAGTGTAAAGTCCATGTCACATGCAAGTGTAAAGTCCATGCCACATGTAAGTGTAAAGCCCATGGCACATGTAAGTGTAAAGTCCATGCCACATGTAAGTGTAAAGCCCATGGCACATTGGCTGACCAATCAAATATTCTCTCCAACAACTGGCAACATTCTTGTGCCATCATGCCCGTAAGACCAAAAAGATTCTTCTTTCAAACACTGTTGTCACTTTGGCATGGAAGTATAAACAATTATGAATGCTGAACTTATAAGACAGTATGTCCACCACTTATACTGCATTATAGACATGATCTTCATAGAAAGTGTTGGCACATTGTTCTTAAAGTGCATCATCCTAAAGGTTCTTGAGAAGCCCCCGCCTGTCCATGGCTGCCTCTCTCTCTCTCTGGTGGTGTTCTCTCGCTGCAGGCTGCGATGGCTCCGGCCTCAGCAGCAGCAGCAGAGCACAGGAGACATCGGGGGGGCGTTACCATGGCAACAGGGTCGCTGGCGAGCGTCTCTATGGAGCGCGGGCCAGGCAGTGTTACAGGTTGTTCTGCAGTAAACAATGACCTTGTTGTGTGTGCTGCACAGGAATGCTGTAACGTCTGGGAATATTCCACCCAGAGCAGGAGAGAGAGGCGAGGCGAGGCGAGGGGAGAGGGAGGAGAGACACCCTGATCGCTTTGTCTCTAGAGTAACGGGAGCGGGGGAAATTCACTTTGTCACTGTTATTAAGTAGTTTAAAGAAGAGAATGAGTATTGGCTGAGGGAATTGGCTGTTAGGGAATATGTAAAAAGAAAAATGCGGACTGGTTTAATCCAGAAACTGATCTGGACTCTATAAGATTAATGGCTGTCATTGCAGAACTTTGGAAGAAAAAAGTTCAGTACCAAGTAGAGCTCCAGATCGGCAGCAAGTGTCTGTGTGTTTTATCCTGCTCTCTCCTCCCTCCCTTCTCCCGTGTCTCGGCTCCTTTGGGGCAGTGTAACAGTATTAGTTTGGGGCCGGGGCCCAGGCAGGCAGGCAGGCAGTCCTGGTTACGTATATGAGGGATGAGCTTGGCTCCTGCGCTCCTGGCAGCTTCACAGCTGTGGCGCTCTTCTACATATATGGGGCAGCTGCGGGCCCAGCTGTCGCGCGGTGTGAATCACACGACAGCAGCGCTGGAAATAGAGACGGCCCAGTAATCCTAGCACCACGCCGGCTTCACGTTACTCCCCCTGCCCTCCCTGGTCCTCCTCCCCGACGCTCGCCACTCACCACAGCGCCAGGCGCCGTGCCCACTGACACATGCGCACGTACACACACGCACACACACACGCACAGCAGTTTTGTTCCTTTTAGGGACACATCCGTCCATCTGTTTTCCAGGACCATCTCGCCCGCCCTGTCCCCGTATCTAATTCTATTAATCCGCCCATGTCTTTTTACCTATGATTCTATTCTTAGGCCCCCGAACCGCCTGGCACCGCGCTGCTTGAGGTTTAAAAGAACAGACTGTTCTCCTTGTCTTGATTTCACCTTCAACATCCGCCGGGCGAAGTAGAATCCAGTACATGTCCCCCGAGACCCGGGAAGCACTCTGCTCAGCAGCGCGTTAGTCATGCAACAGGTTGCTGTGTTCAGTAAGCACAAAGCTGCGTGCTGCGCCACTTTGACTCATTAACAACTGTCTGAGAGAAAAGCATCTTAGAGGGGAAAAAGAATAAGAATTGGTGTTTGCCTCGCTGTGTGTGTGTGTGTGTGTGTGTGTGTTTGCCTCACTGTGGCCGGGGTTCTGTTCATCCTGTGGACTGCTGTGTGTAAGATGATGGTCTGTGTGGACTGCCACACATATGCTTACTGAGGCTAGACTCACCTTTGCTGCTTGTTGATCTGTGTTTGTGTGTGTGTGTGTGTGTGTCTCTGTGTGTGTCTCTGTGTGCGTGTGTGTGTGTGTGTGTGCGTGCATGTACCATGGCCCGCTGGTGATTAAATATGCAGGGCTCCATGGGAAACTCTATCCTTGCTCCTAATGTGAGATGTGAGTCAGTGTTGGCTGGGGCTCCTAACAGCCAGACCAGGGGGAGAGCTGGTGAACTTGATGGAGGGTTGGTGGCGGGAGAGCTGGTGAACTTGATGGAGAGTTGGTGGGGAGGGGGGAGAGCTGCTGAACTTGATGGAGAGTTGGAGGGGGGAGAGCTGGTGAACTTGATGGAGAGTTGGTGGGGGGGAGAGCTGGTGAACTTGATGGAGAGTTGGTGGGGGGAGAGCTGGTGAACTTGATGGAGAGTTGGTGGGGGGAGAGCTGGTGAACTTGATGGAGAGTTGGTGGGGGGAAGAGCTGGTGAACTTGATGGAGAGTTGGTGGGGGGAGAGCTGCTGAACTTGATGGGGGGTTGGTGGAGGGAGAGCTGCTGAACTTGATGGAGAGTTGGTGGAGGGAGAGCTGCTGAACTTGATGGAGAGTTGGTGGAGGGAGAGCTGCTGAACTTGATGGGGGGTTGGTGGGGGGGAGAGCTGCTGAACTTGATGGAGAGTTGGTGGGGGGGGGGGGCTGCTGAACTTGATGGAGAGTTGGTGGGGGGTAGAGCTGGTGAACTTGGTGGAGAGTTGGTGGGGGGGGGAGAGCTGGTGAACTTGATGGAGAGTTGGTGGGGGGGAGAGCTGGTGAACTTGATGGAGAGTTGGTGGGGGGAAGAGCTGGTGAACTTGATGGAGAGTTGGTGGGGAGGGGGGAGAGCTGGTGAACTTGATGGAGAGTTGGTGGGGAGGGGGGAGAGCTGGTGAACTTGATGGAGAGTTGGTGGGGAGGGGGGAGAGCTGGTGAACTTGATGGAGAGTTGGTGGGGGGAGAGCTGGTGAACTTGATGGGGAGTTGGTGGGGGGGAGAGCTGGTGAACTTGATGGGGGGGTGGGGGGGAGCCGGTAGCCTTGGGGTTTTGTATATCCAGCCTAAAGAGCTGCTGTCTTCAGCCTTCTAATGTCCAAACACAACCGACACTGACAGCAAAAGCTGTAGTGAACTGGGCAGCTACAAAACCGAAATAACAGAATTGTGCACTTTGCGTCCGCTCATTACATCTTAGAATATACTGTCAGTTAAAGGTAAAGGTAAAGTCCCACACCTGAGTGTGTGAAATTTGTTCTCCGCATTTGACCCATGCCCTGGGGGAGCGGTAGCAGTGCCGCGCTCGGGAATCATATGGTGATTTAACCCCCCAATTCCAACCCTTTGATGCTGAGTGCCAAGCAGGGAGGCAAATGGGTCCCATTTTTATAGTCTTTGGTATGACTCGGCCGGGGATCGAACTCACAACCTCCCAGTCTCAGGGCGAACACTCAAACCACAAGGCCACTGAGCTGGTCCAGTTAGGGTTTTGTGTCTGTTGATTGATTTGATAACAGCAGCAATGTGGCACCCCTCCCCCCTCCCAAGACGTTCAATTAGCACATAAGCATCCCAGCAGCTGCATTACATAAACAACCCTAAGCCTGACTTTATCTTCTTCTCCTCTGCCGCTCCAACCCATCCCACCCATCTCCTAGGTGCTAGAAGACAATGACTATGGCCGTGCGGTGGACTGGTGGGGTCTGGGGGTGGTGATGTACGAAATGATGTGCGGCCGGCTGCCCTTCTACAACCAGGACCACGAGAAGCTGTTTGAGCTCATCCTCATGGAAGACATACGCTTCCCGCGGACACTAGGACCTGAGGGACGCTGCCTGCTCTCTGGCCTGCTCAAGAAGGACCCCAAGCAGAGGTGAGGTGCCTCCGCTGCATCATTTTCTAATATGAGGTGTATTCTCATATTTGGATTCTGTGATAAATGTCCTTTTTCTTGTAAAATAATGAATATTTGCAGCCTCTAGGTTTCTTCAGATGATGAAATAGCCTGAAAAGTGGAAATAAAATGTATTATTATTTTGTCTCAAAGTTCTCCATCCTGTGCTTCGTTTTTCTGGGGGCCATGAGAATGAATGAAAAGTCTGAGATAAGAATAATAAGACTAGCATTGATGAAACTTTCTTGTGAAAGAAGCGAATTGATTCGTTCATTCTTCCTGTTTTAACTCTTTGTTGTTGTGTACTTGTCTTGCAGGTTAGGTGGAGGGCCTGACGATGCCAAGGAAATCATGCAGCACAAGTTCTTTGCAATGATTGAATGGCAAGACGTTTATGAGAAGAAGGTCAGAATCTGTATGATTCACATTCGCCAAGCTCATACAGCTAACGTTGCATCATTTTGCGCACCACCATCTATCCATGTATAGACAATGTACACTGTAGAAAGTCACCATGCAGGTGATTGACAGCCCTGATGTGCTGAAACGCTCATGCCTCTTCTCCTCCCCCCTAACAGCTGGTCCCGCCTTTTAAGCCCCAGGTTACCTCGGAGACGGACACACGGTATTTTGATGAGGAGTTCACAGCACAGACCATCACTATTACACCACCCGGACAAGGTAACACACACAACACACACAACACACACTCACTTACCCACACAAAGCTACTTCACGACTTCACAGCATCAAGGTGTTTCTCCTCCCTATGTGGTAAAGCAGGTGTAACCAATAATGATTATTAGGATCCATTTAGGAGTGCCAGGGCCCTCCTCAATAATGTTATTGGTTACACCTGCTGGTTATACCTGCTTTACTTCCTGCTTTACCACCTCAAAACGGTTGCTGTGAAAAGAGCCTATGGGACAGGAAGGCTGACATGGACAGTAATCCCAAGTGGATCTGTTGTCTAACCTCTGAGAGGAGATGAGTTGCCATCTGAGTTGACAGATAAAGTTCGAGAAGTCAAACTTTCAATACAGTCAAGCTTGCTAGTCAAGCTGCTAAAGCTGGCAATGTTTTTTTTAAGTTACTGAATTATTTTTCACATGAAAACCCCAAGATGAGCATCATTGTTTCATTTCAAGTTTCTTTTTATGTTCAATCTGACGCTGTCAGGCCCGTGAGAGAATATCCCATGAATCTGCTTTGAAATCAAACAAATTCACCAAGTCACAGACTTGATGTCTCTGGGATGTGACTAAGTCACAGAGTTGATGTGTCTGGGATGTGACTTTAAGTTACAGAGTTGATGTGTCTGGGATGTGACTTTAAGTCACAGAGTTGATGTGTCTGGGATGTGACTAAGTCACAGAGTTGATGTGTCTGGGATGGGACTTCGGGTAGTTTTTGGTTGATCATTAATGTGAGTGCAGAAACCGTTCAACAGGCGTGCCTGACTCCCTTGAGAGAAGTCTGCCCTCTCCTGGAGAGCCAGTGCCATAAATACAGTATTGAGTCTCACAAAGTCCATCAACTGCTATTCCTTTTTCTCTTCTTCTTCTTCTTCTTCTTCTTCTTCTTCTTCTTCTTCTTCTTCTTCTTCTTCTTCTTCTTCTTCGTCTTCTTCTTCTTCAATGTGATACAGAGACAATTGGTAGAAGGCTATTGTGCTTTCATGTGCTGTAAAAAATGTTTTTAGTCACAATTGGAATTTGAATATAAATAGTAAAAGGTACATGAAATACATTAAATCCAAATAAACAAAACGGAAGTGTTTTTGTCCAGCATGACTCTGTGAATCTTGCCCTTTACTTGTGGCATTCACCCGTACCTGGTATGAGTGAGACAAATCCGCTTGTCCACCTTTTTCTTTTCTCTCCTCTGCCCTTTAAACAAGAGTGAATCACCACATAGAAAAGAAATATACTAACTATACACACATCTACATGTACATAATACTGTACATCCCCCTCCATATACCCCCCCTTCTCACAGTTCCCAACCTTGTATGTACATAAACATTTGTACCCAGTATCATGCACATCCTTATCATTATCTACACACACCTACACAATTATCTCTATACCCTTTCAATCGGCCTTTTATATTTAATAACAAAAATAAATGAACTTTTCTGTCTGTCCCTATGAACCAAGGGGTTCCTTGATCTGCACGCTTTATCATATAGATCAACTGCTATTCCTAAACACTGTGTGTAGATGCAGGTCAGAGTTACAGCTACAGTATGTGCATCATATTAATGAAGTGATTATATTTAAAATAAACAAATAAATAAAACTAACAAATTCTCCCTCTTCCACCCCCAGATGACAGTATGGAGTCCTTCGACAGTGAGCGGAGACCCCACTTCCCCCAGTTCTCCTACTCTGCCAGCGGGATAGCCTGAACAACCCTCGATACATTCCTCCGGTCCCACCATCTCCCCTCACCACGCCCGACTGCACACTCAAAAGACTGGCCTGCCAGCATGGCCTACAAATGTTGGTGGATATAACATTACAATCTGCAAGTTGTATTTTACAGGAAGGAGGAAATACTAGACAAAACAAAGAAAACTGTGGTTGTTCTGTGTGGCCTAAGAAGACTGTCTATGGCAAGAGTAAACACTACCCTGCATCTCCTGCTTGTTATGTTGCAGGCACCATAATGAATAGGGAAGAGTTATATTATGCACAAATTAGGCCGTTGCTATGAATTTTGAAAAGGGCCATTTTGTATTGATAATATCCTATTGAATTTGAATCAACCGTTGAAAATGGAAAATAGGCACACTGTGGACCCACATGTGAGCATGTTGTTGAGCGAGTGACAGATCCATGTTTTCCTCACCAAGACTTCCAAACAATTCAATTACCATTATGACCAAGTCTTCAAAACATTTTTTGGACTTCAAAAATGAATGTACCGTGTCAAATAAAGTCAATCTTTCTGCATAACGTATGTGTCGTAACACATGGTTGATTCTCCTGAGACTAAAATGTCACCTTCTAGAGAGGCTTTTGATTATTCTTCAGTGCAAGCAGACATAGATACGTCTGGCTTATATTGTAATGCCACACCATGATGGATACGTCTGGCTTATATTGTAATGCCACACCATGATGGGTCTGATCAAGCAATTGTGCAATACAGTGTGATGTGAGGAATGGCAGACATGCAAAGAATGCCGAGGCAGAGTAATCATTAAGGTATGTGGAAGCAGGCTCGCCATGGATTTGTGTTGTAACTGTTTGTGCACCACAGTCGTGAGACTCCCAGTTGCCTGTTCGCAATAATAAATAATTCCTCCAGCAGCCCCGAAGTAAAATGCTTAGTTCCTGATGCCTTCCTGTCTGAATGCTGTGCTGCAAACACTTCCTGGTTTCCCTCTGATTGGGCCGGTCAGGTACCCCAGTCCTTGCTGGCCAATCGGAAACTCGTCTCTCCTCTGGGTTTTCCCCTCCCAAGTACAGTATTGGGTGTTTTCTGCCCAGTGCACTCGCTGCAGCCTCAATGAGGTCACTTTATATACACCTCTGTAGGAAAACTCTCCAAACAAACTGGGCTTCAGGGGAAAATATACAAATTGTTGTCTTTGATGTGCTTTGATCGATCAGGGGCTTCTGTCCCTTCGCAAAGCTTCTGAGTTGTTATTTATATGAGACCAGCATTGACTAAAAAGAGTTTGACTGTGCCAATGATATGCACTTTTGCAGCCCCAAAATGATTGTATTTGGACTCTTATTTGTACTTTATGGTTGGCAAAGACTAAATTAGCTTCTTTTTTATGTAAATTGAACTGTTGTGGATACAAATAAAAGAAAAATTGCTTGTTTGAATCATTACTCCCCTTTTGCAGATGGCTGAAGCTAAACTGAGAATGTTGGAAACCGAAAATCTTATTTCAAAGTGTACTACGATACTTCAAGGTTTCCAGAACTCCAGTATTTTTTAAGATGACTGATAATCATTCAAAAGTGCATCATACGTTATTGAATGTAATGGTTTTTATTATATTGTTTCTCACTTCAATCATTTGCAAACCTTTTTGTTCAATTTTTGAATCTGATTTTTACTTATTCCTATGCACTCTCACCCTTTGCTGTCACCCTCTGAAAATAGGGAAATTCATTTTATATTTTTTATTTCAACTTTTTTGTACCTGCCCTCCCGTACTCCCAAAACTGAGGGCACCAGCTTTAGTAAACAAATAATATAAACTTTGTACACTGTTTTTACTGTTTTTCTTTGAAAATGATGAAATAAAAGGTCTTAATGACAGCTGTGTAGACTCATCTTTTGGTGTGAAAAATGTAGAGCTCTACCCTTGAAGACATACATACACATAGTTGGGCAAATATATTGTGAGATAGTGATCATTGCATAGAAATTCTCACTGTTCATTCAGCGATGTCATCATGATACTGAAGCCCAGTTGAATACTCTTTTTCCTCTTTGAATATTGAGGGTTGAAATTCTACAGTTTACAAAAGTTTTTCAATACTAATACTTGATCTTCCCTATCACCCCCATCTATTTTCCACTTGATCATGTCCTTTCCCTTCCACTTTCTCTGCCTGTCTCTTATGTCTGTAACTTGCCCTTTTCATATAAGATCATTTTAGAAACATGAATATTTGCTACTCTTATGTTACTTTTGCAGTCATTTCAGGTCACTTTTGAAGTTGGTGATCTGAAAAATTGAAATTTGTTTCCATCATAAATAACTGAATAGGTGTGTATGAAAAATGTAGGCCTAAATGTGAAGAACATGATTTATGAAATTGTTGATAAGCTTCTGTAGCCATATCAATGAATTCACTCCAACACAAATACATCTCTCAGGTCCACGTCTGTGGCTCTGCAGCTGCTGGGAGACGGAGGCGGCGCTCCCCCGGGCCTGGGGCAGATGGTACAGTCTCTGGAGCAGATGTTGACAGCCAGGGCTCGCAGTCTGTCTCTGGCCAGCTGCACTGCACCACACTGCACTGAGACCCGTGGTTTTGGCCCAGTGTGGTGCTCACCTGACAAGCATCCCTCACCTGACTCCAGCTGCACTGCTCTGTGGCTGCAGCTCTGTCTTACCCTGCAGCTCTCCTTCCTTCCCTGGAGGAACATGGTGCTGGGCTGCCTGGGGGGGCTTGTCACTCACACACCCCACAAACTACATCCTTTCTCTTTTCCTGTATACCTACAGCTACAGGCAAAAATAGGATTTTCCTGTCATTCCTCTTGCTCAAGGACAGCAGGACAGATCCTTCTGACAGTGCTTGAACCTGTGTCCAACAGGCCGAGGCCAGGCTCCCTATATTCATGTCTAGTGATTCTCACATTTTTTCATATCAAGGACCTATAATCTAGTCCACATTAGGTCCACGGGGCCCCGTTTGATGAAATTTTGTCTCTTGGAGCCAAATCTGAAAATATGTTTTTATTGTTGGATATGATTTTGTCCAGAATTCCAAGACTGTCTGTACTGTAGGTAAAGACTGTCTGTACTGTAGGTAAAGACTGTCTGTACTGTAGGTAAAGACTGCCTGTACTGTAGGTAAAGACTGTCTGTACTGTAGGTAAAGACTGCCTGTACTGTAGGTAAAGACTGCCTGTACTGTAGGTAAAGACTGCCTGTACTGTAGGTAAAGACTGTCTGTACTGTAGGTAAAGACTGCCTGTACTGTAGGTAAAGACTGCCTGTACTGTAGGTAAAGACTGCCTGTACTGTAGGTAAAGACTGTCTGTACTGTAGGTAAAGACTGCCTGTACTGTAGGTAAAGACTGTCTGTACTGTAGGTAAAGACTGCCTGTACTGTAGGTAAAGAGGGACAGTGAATCTATGATCAAAACAGTCATTCTTCTACATTCTCTAATTGCATTAACATCTTGTAAATGAAATAACGGTGGAGTTGCATCATTCATCAATTTCCTGTGGACCCCCTGGAACCCCCTCAAGGACCCCTGGTGGTCTCCGGACCCCACGTTGAGAACCATTGCAGTAGATCACCCTGCTGCCAAAAACAGGCAGAATATACAAACAATTGCAGATAAAATGTAGCAGGTAGTAAAAACACAGGCAACTCAGAGGAAAAGCATTTGCTATGTGGTTAGATTTTGGAACAGAAGAGTCTTTGAAACCATCACTCCTGTTCTACAGTGGTCCACCTAATGGGAGGGGGGAAATGAGAAGTGAACCACACGTTGAATGTAGGGTATGGAAACCAGGTCAGTTTCTTCAGCTTTGTTAGACAGGTTGGTGTTAAAATGCCTGGTGACTGGTTTTCCCATTTTAATGCTGGTATATTGTTGATTCGTGGGGATACGATGCTCTTAGGTGGTCATAATTATGTGAAATAGCAGGTTTCTTTACATGAGGTGGTTGGTGGGGGGGTTTCTGTGACAGGGGTCAGGACCATAGACAGTAAAAGAGACCTCAGGACCCTTAAACAGGTAACACATGACACTATAGCAGCAATGTTCATAAGTCAAGGGTAAACCCACCTAAATTCACTTCATCCACCTTCATATCTGCTAAATAAAGTTGATGTATCCTTTTAGAGTGACATTAATCTACTGTGGGCTATGAGGTCTGAGGTGTGTGTGTGTGGGGGGGATACATTAATTTAACCCCCCCCCCCCCACCCCCCACCCCCCATTTCACTAACTAAAAGTGAACTAAAATATGGGCATGTGTGAATGGGATGTAAGTTTGGAAATGTCTGGTAAGCAGGTTTGACCTCAGTTACTATAATTCACATTGTCCTAAACGACTTTCATATCATAGCCATAGAAGTTTGCTGGAGATAAGTAATTTGGACCTATGACGCCATCTAGTGGTTAGCATGTGTAAAAAGAAATTTCTGTTGGGATGGTTGGTGGTGATATTTCATAATCTCTAGAGAGCATCTTTGTTTTTCTGATGATATATGGTAGTAAAGCATTACCTCCGCAGCTTATATTTGATTTGGTGTAGTGTAGGCTATTAAAGTTATTGACTGAGAAGGTATATTAGCTGATAAATAACCTGCAACATAATGTATGGATAGTATGGATCACGATTCACTATAGAGGCTATTCGCCTATTTCACTTCACACGCAATTCACCCATTTTGTGTCTAAAAGGCAGGAAGTAACAGGTACAAGCAAGACATTAATGAGGGTTTCCAACTTCCAATCCATTTAGGTGTTCCAGTGCCAGGACCCTAATTAATGTCTCGCTTGCACCTGTGTTACTTCCTGCTGCGATTCATACGGGGCTGGATAACAGGCTTACTTTTCTCTGGAAAAAAGAAATGAATAAATCTCTGTTTAAACCTTGGTTTAACATCCCCCCCACCTGCCCTTGCCTCGATCTACTAATTAGCTAAAATTCACTGTCAATTTCAATATTGATTTGATTAACAACAACAGTTCGCACTTCGAATATAATTAACAAATCCCCGTAATTCCTGTCGTAGCTGCCAAGGTTTGGATTACAGCAATATTTGCCCGTAGGAAACACTGCTATCGTTCCGTGAATAGAGCCAAAGATCGTCTATGTAAAGATGAATGCTCGTTAAAACTCCGTCCCGCCTTCCGCACTGCTAATCCCCCCGTTTGTGTGACGTGTGTGTGCGTGTGTGTGCGCGTGTGTGTGCGTGTGCGTGCGTGCGTGCGTGTGTGTGTGTGTGTGTGTGTGTGTGTGTGCGCGCGCGCGCGCGTGCGTGCGTGTGTTTTTCTCCCCATGAGTTTTTTGTTGGGTTTTTGTTAGGCTAGTTAACTTAGTGCATGTAACTGTAACTTGAAAATGTAAACCAGAGTATGTTAATACACTTATGACAACTTATTCCCACAGAATGTGCTACGCTACTACTGCACAGCCATGTTTCACTACTTTTCCACAGACCTTATCTACTTCTTCATATAATAT
Organism: Poromitra crassiceps; assembly: GCF_964638095.1. Classification (NCBI taxonomy): domain Eukaryota; kingdom Metazoa; phylum Chordata; class Actinopteri; order Beryciformes; family Melamphaidae; genus Poromitra; species Poromitra crassiceps. Next base: position 39,303,102 of record NC_139625.1, on the reverse strand, counting down.
GAGAACAAAGCCTACTACACCTGCCTCCTAGGCTATCTAAAATCCCGATAGTTATCTTATGTTTACTTAATGGCGTAAGGTGATAGACAGTGTTTAAACATTGCTAACGTAGTGACAGCAGGCTCATTTTTTCCACGACGACGTTTTCTGTACTCGGAAAAAGATACAGAGTGAGAGCTCCTCATTTCCCCACCTCTCGGATCGAACTCATTTGATGGGACTTGTCAAGCTAGTACGTCACCATGTCGAGAGCGGAGGCGTTGGAGGAGACGGTTTGTCATGATTCCCAGAGGAAGAATTTTTGAATAGGGTGTGTGTGATCGGAATTTACCTGTTCAGTGTTCCCTGCTGCTCTTCATATATCTGGGTCGTCGATTTTAATTTACTCTAGGACGTTAAACACTGGCTTTACTTAAGAGGAAAGCGGAGCTGGCATTAAAGGTACGTCCTTGTTGGGAGTAAAATCATTGGAAATAGCAGCTTGTTTCGATATAACGTTAGCCAGACTAGCCACATATTTAACCTGTCTGGATGTGTCCTATCAAAATCACCGAGGCTCCAACAGTCACGTCTCCTAGTCGAGATATATATTAATAATAGTGCCATTGCTGCACAAGAAATACGTTCTAATACAATTGGCTAAGTGCTTTGGAACCGATGTTTAGTTAGCCAATTCCTTACAGGAAGTAAAAACACATTCAGCCTTGGAAGTTTAGTGTGTTCAGGTTCAAAGCAAGGCGCCTGTTTGCTACAGGCTTCCCCAGCATGCTTTAGTTGCATACATAAGTCAGTCAAGCCAAGGGGTTCTATCGTATGCTCATACCTGCAAACTAGCTGGTCACCTTTAGATCCCATATAGGGCACTGAAGTGAATGATTTCTGAGTGGTTTTGTGTCTGCCCCCTGCTAACGTTATCTGTCACCCTTCTCATGAGTTTGCAGGTCTTTGTTTTGGCAGTTTGGATGCAGTGTGTGTGAAGATTATCACCAAATGACTAATCCTGTCTAACACTAAACCAGTTCCAGTTCAATGACCAACAAACAAAATATATTCAGAGTGGTGATTTAATAATAACACGGTTACCTCAATAGTGACACACAGCCAGCCAGACCGCGGAATGGGTTGGGTAATCAGGCCTATCTTAATATTATCTAGGCTGGGCTACATAATAACTTTCCCTATGTAATCTCTAAGGCATGTTTTCAGTAGAGCCGTTCGTTTTTAGGACACCAAGCATTGTTGAGCGACTCCGGTATTGATGTTGTGAGAAGAATCATGCCTGATCATGTCTGCAGAATAGCACCATGTCCTGTCATCCAACTCTCAGATTGCTTCGACTGTGAGTGAATCAGTGAAATGTCTAAAACATTTGTCTTTTCCCAGGATGCTAAGAAGGCTTTGAGTCGTGGTGGCTCCAAGATGAGTGTGACGTCATGGTTCCTGGTCAGCAGCTCTGGCACACGCCACCGGTTGCCACGGGAGATGATCTTCGTGGGCCGGGAAGATTGCGAGCTAATGCTGCAGGTGTGTATGTGTTAGAGAGAGAGAGAGAGAGTTTGTGTGTGTGTGACACTGTGCAGAAGTTTGTGTTTACACAGCAAACAGTAGCAGTATCTCATATGAATTTTCACCATAGTCTGTGAAAGGATGCATAGCAGAGAGATGCCTTAGTCCAACTGACTTCTGACAGGCAGCCAGTCACATAAATGTGAGACACCAGTGGGAGGGTCCCCGGCATGCTTGAGAAGTGTGCATTTCTAAGTGTGTAACCTGGTGATGGGCGCTGCCTTCTCGCAAAATGCCCCTGGCAGGCTTTCAAACAATGACATAAAGGGCAACTGACACATTCCACCATCTTGTTTTTCTGCACAGCGCCTGTTATACCCACTTGGAGATTCTTCAGCAGTCTTAATATGTTGTTCTCCCACTAGTTGTCTCCTCACTCTGTATTTATTGAGGCCAGTGAAAGAGGAATGTTGCCTCAGAAGAAGTTGTTGATACTTTCCATGCTCAGTGTGGTGTGCTCAGAAAAAGCCCTGCCCACCACAGAGGTCGGTGCAGTTGAAAAGTCGCTCGTGTCCACGTTCAGGCAGCACCGGATCCAGGAAAAACCACAGCTTCTCCCAGTTTGAAATGATGCAGACTTTTCTATTGCCCTGTTTAAGTGCTCGGGACCGCTTCCTGGTTTGGCACACGGACAAGTGCGGCCCCAAACCATCTTCACACCAATAGCCAGCAAGTGCTTTGAAAAGCTGGTCATATCAAAGATCCGCCCCACACTCCCCCCGGACCACGACCCGCTACAATTCGCATACCGGCCCAACAGGAGCACAGCGGATGCAGTAGCACACGTGCTCCACACCGCCCTGTCCCACCTGGAGGGGAAGGACACCTACGTAAGAATGCTGTTCGTGGACTACAGCTCAGCATTCAACACCATAGTACCCTCCAGGCTGGTATACAAGCTCAAGGACCTGGGACTTAACACAGCAATGTGCGACTGGATCCTGGATTTCCTGACAGACCGCCGCCAGGTGGTGAGGGTGGGCAACCTCACCTCCTCCCCACTGACCATCAGCATAGGAGCGCCCCAGGGGTGCGTCTCCAGCCCCTTCTGGTATGACCTCTACACCCACGACTGCGTGGCGACTCAAACCTCTAACACCATCGTGAAGTTTGCAGACGACACAGCAGTCGTGGGGCTGATCTCGGGGAGCGACGAGACGGCCTACAGAGAGGAGGTGGGGGCCCTGGAACAATGGTGCCAGGACAACCACCTCTCTCTGAACGTCTCCAAGACCAAGGAGATCATTGTAGACTACAGGAGGGGGGGGGGCGCACACCCCCCAATCACCATCAACGGCACAGTGGTGGAAAGGGTGGACAGCTTCAAGTACCTGGGAGTCAATATCCACCAGGACCTGACATGGGCCGGCCACACCGCCACTGTCGTCAAAAAGGCCCAACAGCGAATACACGGACTCAAGCGCCTGAAGAAATTCGGGCTAAGGAAAGAAATCCTCAGGGACTTCTACAGAGGCACCATTGAAAGCCTGCTGACTGGCGGCTTCACCACCTGGTACGGGAACTGTACCACCATGGACCGCAGGGCGCTACGGAGAGTGAGACGCGCGGCACAGCACGTAACAGAATGTGAGTTGCCAGATCTGCATGAACTGTATAAACAGCGGTGCCTCAGGAGGTCCCTGAAGATCATCAAAGACACAAACCATCCCCACAACAGCCTGTTCTCCCTGCTACCCTCAGGGAGAAGATACAGGGTTCCGAAAGCACGCACAAATCGCTTGAGGAACAGTTTCTTCCCGCAGGCCACGAGACTCCTTAACATACACAAATAGTGTAGTAGCCGCACTGTACCGTACTGTAGCTGCTACCACTACGTATGTCTAACGTTTAATTGTATGTTTAATAAGGAATATGCTATTTGCACCTGTATGTCAAATACGCCGAATTTAAAATGCCGAGTTTAATTGTATGTTTAATAAGGAATATGTTATTTGCACCTGTATGTCAAATACGCAGAATTTAAAATGTTTAAGCACGTCTAAAGTATGCACCCGACACGTGCACCTATGTACAGTGAATATGCCACTGTCTCTGACTTGTCTTATCACTATACTGCCTTATGCTTGTTGTGTCTCTTGTTGTTTTTGCACTCATATGCCCTGTTATATTTGTTATATTTGTACTATTTGCACTATGTTGTAAACGGAGTCCACAGCACAAGAATTTCACACGTGATACTTGTACCATGGAGTGACAATAAAAATCTTGAATCTTGAATCTTGAATCTTCAACCCTTTAATCTTTTGTTTTTCTGTTTGCAGCACAATGCATTTTTTTCTCCATTAAAAAAAAACCTCACGCCCCACAGTTGAGTTTGTGTAACGTGAGAATGCTGTCCGGCTCGAAAAGCAGTGATTGAGTGTAACTGGAGTCATATCAAATGGATAAGCTCAGGGCCTAGACTTGAGTCTTTTCACTTTCCATAACAACTGGTGTGTGATCAGTATCTGCCTCTACAGGACCAGCATTTAGGCCATGAATCTCCTACATAATGGGGACTGTATATAGCCTGTAGGGCACTGCAGTGTTCACTGTATATAGTCTGTAGGGCAGTGCAGTGTTCACTGTATATAGTCTGTAGGGCAGTGCAGTGTTCACTGTATATAGTCTGTATGGCAGTGCAGTGTTCACTGTAGTCTGTAGGGCCAGTGCAGTGTTCACTGTATATAGTCTGTAGGGCAGTGCAGTGTTCACTGTAGTCTGTAGGGCAGTGCAGTGTTCACTGTATATAGTCTGTAGGGCAGTGCAGTGTTCACTGTATATAGTCTGTAGGGCAGTGCAGTGTTCACTGTATATAGTCTGTAGGGCAGTGCAGTGTTCACTGTATATAGTCTGTAGGGCAGTGCAGTGTTCACTGTATATAGTCTGTAGGGCAGTGCAGTGTTCACTGTATATAGTCTGTATGGTAGTGCAGTGTTCACTGTATATAGTCTGTAGGGCAGTGCAGTGTTCACTGTATATAGTCTGTATGGTAGTGCAGTGTTCACTGTATATAGTCTGTAGGGCAGTGCAGTGTTCACTGTATATAGTCTGTAGGGCAGTGCAGTGTTCACTGTATATAGTCTGTAGGGCAGTGCAGTGTTCACTGTATATAGTCTGTAGGGCAGTGCAGTGTTCACTGTATATAGTCTGTAGGGCAGTGCAGTGTTCACTGTATATAGTCTGTAGGGCAGTGCAGTGTTCACTGTATTTAGTCTGTAGGGCAGTGCAGTGTTCACTGTATATAGTCTGTAGGGCAGTGCAGTGTTCACTGTATATAGTCTGTATGACAGTGCAGTGTTCACTGTATATAGTGTAGGGCAGTGCAGTGTTCACTGTATTTAGTCTGTATGGCAGTGCAGTGTTCACTGTATTTAGTCAAGTCAAGTCAAGTTTATTTGTATAGCACATTTCATACACAGAGGCAATTCAAAGTGCTTCACATAAAATGGTTGACAGGAAAATAAAATAAAAGAAGAGAGTAAAACGGACATTTAAAAGCATCACAACAAAACTTAAAAAAAAAGAGTATAAAAAGTGTATTACAGGAAAATAAACCAAAAGAAGAAATAAAATGGACATTTAAAAGCATCACAACAAAACTTAAAAAAAAAGAGTATAAAAAAGTGCAATAGGCAGCAGGCGCAGCAGTTGCAGAAAGAGCTAAAACTTATAGAGGACTCATTGGGTTTGCATAGTAGCTGTCAGCAGTTAACACTTTCAGTGCCACGGCCCTTGGGCAAAAGGTTGCTTGCTGTGCCACATAGGCCGCAATGCATTTTAAAACAGTCATATAATTTTTTTAATAATTACTATGTAAACACTGAACACGCACAAATAACGATGAGACTCTCTTCTATCACCTGCAAAAAAAAGTTTATTGATCCCATTTTCCGTTCTTTAGTTATGAGCCGGAGAAGATAGCCTGATTGAACGAAAAACATACCTTTTTTTCTACGAGCTGAGATAACGAGCCTTTTGTGAAATTAAACATTTCAAGCACATCTCTGACTCTGAAGCTAATTTTCTGATGTCTGGGTCTGTCTGGGTGAAGTGTATGCTGCTCTGCTGCTCTCCGTGCTCCCCCCCCCCCCCCCCCCCTCAACTGCACACGCCTCCTGGGTGTGTCTTATGTGTCTGGTGGCTCTCAGTCTCTGCTGAGTTTGCTGCGCACACACAGTGAATGGTGCGCGATATTCAGCTTTTTGGTTCCGCGTGTGTTTGTCACGGGCTGGCATGCTTCCAGTTCGGAATAATAATGCTGATTATGTGAATGTGCTGTTTGCAGCGTACATGAAGGTGCTCAGTTGTGACAGCGGATGCTGCTGCTCTGGGCACAGCTGGCGTTGTGCTCGTTGTGCTTCTGCACGTCGATGCATACGGACGGATGCGATGCGATTTCCTCCTTTTTCCCAGTGACTATTTCTGTGTGTTTGGCTCCTTTTTCTCTGATCAGGAGAGTGCTGTCGCCACCTAATGGTTTTGTAAAATAGGTTATCGACCTCCAATAGCTACAATATTGTTAGAGGCGACGTAAGAAGCTTAGATCGACACCCCCCCGTCAAAAAAACAATTTGGAGTTATGACGCCATTTGGCGTCGCTGGCACTGTACGGTAAATTTCTAATGACGCCATATGGCGTCGCTGGCACTGAACGTGTTAAAGGCGACGGTAAACATAAAAGTCTTTAGTCTATTTTTAAAAGTAAGTAAGGTTGGGGCAGATCTGAGGTCTTCAGGCAATTTGTTCCAGCTAGCAGAAGCATAGTGGGTAAATGCAGCCTTCCCGTGATTTGATTTGATCCTAGGGACAGTTAATAAGCTGGACCCTGTTGACCTAAGAGTTCTAGATGGTTCGTAGCGTGGGAGCAATTCAGCTATGTATTTTGGGCCTAGGCCATTGAGTGATTTATAGACTAATAACAGTATTTTAAAATCTATTCTCTGACACACTGGCAACCAATGTAAGGACTTAAGAACTGGAGTGATATGATCAGCTTTCTTAGTCTTCGTTAGTACTCTAGCAGCAGCATTCTGTATGGCATTCTGTATTCTGTATGGCAGTGGCATTTAGTCTGTATGGCAGTGCAGTGTTCACTGTATATAGTCTGTAGGGCAGTGCAGTGTTCACTGTTGCCGAGTGCCAGAGGTAACATTTTCTGTCCGATAAGAGGGGCTAAAGAGAAAAGTAGAGTGGTGTTGTGATTGAGTACAGGCCAAACAGCTAAGGGCCATAACGTTAGAAATGTAGAGTTATCGCGAGGTATATCGAGTTATTGCTGCACTGTAGACCACAAAGTAATCAAGTGGGTGAATGGATTGATGAACACACCACTTTATGATCATGATACATGATGGCACACAGCTTCTGAACGCTGCATGTTTATCCCAGTTAATGGCTGTGTGGAATCATTTGTGACAACCCTACAAATGAACCGTTGAAGGACTGCATTAATTTTGCAAATGAGTTTGGCAGTCCATTTACTTTATTCTCTTTGATTTTTGTGAAGAGGAGGCCTGGAGTGGCTAATGAGCAGAGAAGAGAGAGGGAGTGGCTAATGAGCAGATAAGAGAGAGGGAGTGGCTAATGAGCAGAGAAGAGAGAGGGAGTGGCTAATGAGCAGATAAGAGAGAGGGAGTGGCTAATGAGCAGAGAAGAGAGAGGGAGTGGCTAATGAGCAGAGAAGAGAGAGAGAGTGGCTAATGAGCAGAGAAGAGAGAGAGGGGCTAATGAGCAGAGAAGAGAGAGAGAGTGGCTAATGAGCAGAGAAAAGAGAGGGAGTGGCTAATGAGCAGAGAAGAGAGAGGGAGTGGCTAATGAGCAGAGAAGAGAGGGAGTGGCTAATGGGCAGAGAAGAGAGAGGGAGTGGCTAATGAGCAGAGAAGAGAGGGAGTGGCTAATGAGGAGAGAGAGTGGCTAATCAGCAGAGAAGAGAGGGAGTGGCTAATGAGCAGAGAAGAGAGAGGGAGTGGCTAATGAGCAGAGAAGAGAGGGAGTGGCTAATGAGCAGAGAAGAGAGAGAGTGGCTAATCAGCAGAGAAGAGAGAGAGAGTGGCTAATGAGCAGAGAAGAGAGAGGGAGTGGCTAATGAGCAGAGAAGAGAGAGAGTGGCTAATGAGCAGAGACGAGAGAGAGAGGCTAATGAGCAGAGAAGAGAGAGAGAGTGGCTAATGAGCAGAGAAGAGAGAGAGAGGCTAATGAGCAGAGAAGAGAGAGAGTGGCTAATGAGCAGAGAAGAGAGAGGGAGTGGCTAATGAGCAGAGAAGAGAGAGGGAGTGGCTAATGAGCAGAGAAGAGAGAGGGAGTGGCTAATCAGCAGAGAAGAGAGAGGGAGTGGCTAATGAGCAGAGAAGAGAGAGAGAGTGGCTAATCAGCAGAGAAGAGAGAGGGAGTGGCTAATGAGCAGAGAAGAGAGAGGGAGTGGCTAATGAGCAGAGAAGAGAGGGAGTGGCTAATGAGCAGAGAAGAGAGAGAGAGTGGCTAATGAGCAGAGAAGAGAGGGAGTGGCTAATGAGCAGAGAAGAGAGAGAGAGTGGCTAATCAGCAGAGAAGAGAGAGGGAGTGGCTAATGAGCAGAGAAGAGAGAGGGAGTGGCTAATGAGCAGAGAAGAGAGAGTGGCTAATGAGCAGAGAAGAGAGGGAGTGGCTAATGAGCAGAGAAGAGAGAGAGAGTGGCTAATGAGCAGAGAAGAGAGAGGGAGTGGCTAATGAGCAGAGAAGAGAGGGAGTGGCTAATGCGCAGAGAAGAGAGGGAGTGGCTAATGAGCAGAGAAGAGAGGGAGTGGCTAATGGGCAGAGAAGAGAGAGAGAGGCTAATGAGCAGAGAAGAGAGAGAGAGGCTAATGAGCAGAGAAGAGAGGGAGTGGCTAATGAGCAGAGAAGAGAGAGAGTGGCTAATGAGCAGAGAAGAGAGGGAGTGGCTAATGAGCAGAGAAGAGAGAGAGTGGCTAATGAGCAGAGAAGAGAGGGAGTGGCTAATGAGCAGAGAAGAGAGAGAGTGGCTAATGAGCAGAGAAGAGAGAGAGAGGCTAATGAGCAGAGAAGAGAGGGAGTGGCTAATGAGCAGAGAAGAGAGAGAGTGGCTAATGAGCAGAGAAGAGAGGGAGTGGCTAATGAGCAGAGAAGAGAGGGAGTGGCTAATGAGCAGAGAAGAGAGAGAGTGGCTAATGAGCAGAGAAGAGAGGGAGTGGCTAATGAGCAGAGAAGAGAGAGAGTGGCTAATGAGCAGAGAAGAGAGGGAGTGGCTAATGAGCAGAGAAGAGAGAGAGAGTGGCTAATGAGCAGAGAAGAGAGAGAGAGTGGCTAATGAGCAGAGAAGAGAGAGAGTGGCTAATGAGCAGAGAAGAGAGAGAGAGTGGCTAATGAGCAGAGAAAAGAGGGAGTGGCTAATGAGCAGAGAAGAGAGAGAGTGGCTAATGAGCAGAGAAGAGAGAGGGAGTGGCTAATGAGCAGAGAAAAGAGGGAGTGGCTAATGAGCAGAGAAGAGAGAGGGAGTGGCTAATGAGCAGAGAAGAGAGAGGGAGTGGCTAATGAGCAGAGAAAAGAGGGAGTGGCTAATGAGCAGAGAAGAGAGAGAGTGGCTAATGAGCAGAGAAGAGAGAGGGAGTGGCTAATGAGCAGAGAAGAGAGAGAGAGTGGCTAATCAGCAGAGAAGAGAGAGGGAGTGGCTAATGAGCAGAAAAGAGAGTGGACCAGTGTGAAACACTCACTCAGTTTGCACTGACTGACCCTGAATTGATGAAGGCATATTCCGATTGAAGTAAACATGTTTCCCCCTATTGGTTAATGGTTGGTTGACAGTGTGCAGGACTTGAGCTCTGTAATGAGTGGACTGCTGTGGGCTATCTGTAATGAGTGGACTGTTAGGACCTGAGCTCTGTGGGCTATCTGTAATGAGTGGACTGTTAGGACCTGAGCTCTGTGGGCTATCTGTAATGAGTGGACTGTTAGGACTTGAGCTCTGTGGGCTATCTGTAATGAGTGGACTGTTAGGACCTGAGCTCTGTGGGCTATCTGTAATGAGTGGACTGTTAGGACCTGTTAACGTAACCTACAGCCCCACTTCATCCATTGTAATCAGTAGACGCTCTGTCTGCCTCTGCTCAAACATGGAGTTTTTACCTCCACACAGCTCTGCCTTAAATGAAGGTCACAGTCTAGGAACAATAAGAACTTTTGCTTTACTTTGCAGTCACGGAGTGTGGACAAGCAGCACGCCGTGGTCAACTATGACCAGAACACAGATGAGCACATGGTGAAAGACCTGGGCAGCTTGAATGGGGTGAGTGAGTCCGTCTCTAGCGTCAGACAACCTGCCTGGGCCCACACACGGCTCCTCACAGGCTCCTCCTGTCTGAAAGCCAAAGCAGTTCCCTTAAGGCCCGAACACAAAAGAGCTGCTCTGTGCCAGAGACAGGGGGACGCTTGGTAGAACAGAGGTATCAGGGGACTCCATTTTCCTGCGGGTACCCCTTACTTCTGGACCTCCATTCCTCTTCTTCTCTGTCTCTGTAACACCCCTTCCCACATTCAGTTGTCACTTCATTGCACCGTTATCCTAATGAAATCCAGGGTTGAGCAGTGGCAGAAAACCCTTCATTGTTCTCCTGGAGTGTTGCTTTTGGCCCTGGTTACAGCCGCTAAACTAATCAGAGCAGAACAGCAAGGACCTGTAACTGAAATCCAACATGGCCTTCTGTTGTTTTTTTCACCAATTATTCTGACAATAATCTAGATTCATTCTAGATTGAATAAGGGTTGGACATGAATTCTCTCTCTGGTGGACTGCTGCTGGCATCGTCTTTCTTTAGTGACGCTGAAAACAAACGATCCAGTGTGAAACATACGTGTTACCATTTGTTTGTTTGGGCGTGAGATAATTGAATTGATCAATAGGCCCCAGTCATGTTGCATGTTGGTGTGTATTCATGATCACATGTCCACCTGGCCCCATGACATCACAACATCATCTCACCAGAGTTTTCATGTGCAGGTGGTTTAACTTTCAGTGGGAAAAGGGATACTATGCAAAGCAGCTGGAGCTCACAGTATCTACGGCCATTCTGGCTGCATGTCAGCTTGTCACTTGCGTGTCAACACAGTCACTTTATTAAAAGAGCAGATCTGATGATACTCTGCATCGTTAAAGCCTGATCTTTTCTCCTTCACAGACATTTGTGAATGACCTCAGAATCCCGGATCAGACGTACATCACCCTCAAGCTTTCAGATGTCATCCGCTTCGGTTACGATATCCTTTTCAGTTATGTTCTTTTGAGTTTCAGTTGCATCTCGTTGACTCGTCATTGGCTTGATTTTTGATTGGATATGTTTAATGCATTGGCTAACTTTTTGTGTGTGTGTTGTGTGTGTGTGTGTGCTCTCCTTCAGTTGGACTGGTTCAAGTCCGTGATTAGCAGCCCACAATAAAATCAGCTCACATGCTGATGGGCAGCTGTTTGAGTCAAGGATTTTTTTCTGTGGTCTTTGCTCGGCGCTCCATCAGCATGTTAATTCCCTGTGGTTTTCAGTCACGCGGTTTAGATTATGGTCAACTGGGAAACAGAAAATCTCCCTTTGACCCCTAGAGTAGAAACGCCATGATGAATGGTGAAATTCAGTTTAGATAATAGGGGGGTGGAAGCTTCTCAGAGAGTACAGACATTTTATTTGTTACCAGAACTGACAACTTAGTATGTAGCACGTGGAATGAATGAAAAGATGAAATTGTTTGAATCTTAATATTTCTGTTCTGGTCACCTGTTTCCTCTCTCCTCGCCACCCTGAAGAATTGCACTGAGAGGGAGGGAAGGTACTTTTAACCTAACCTACAATAGTTTTAGGAGGCAAGGAGACAGAGGATGTGAGAAACATTTAAATTCAACTGTTGAGTGTCAGCAAGCGTCTACCTTGGTGAAGCGTCCTTGAACAAGACAGTGAATCCCTAAGAGCTTCATGGGGGGCTGTTCAGTAGCCGACCCTGCGCTCAAGAGTCCCTGTGGAGGGGCAAAGCTAAAGGAGAATTTCAGTACAGTGATTAAGGGTATAATGGACACATTACATCATTACATTGCTGTACAACAATTTAGCCAAATGATAATATGCGCACCTTAACACCTCCCTCACATGCTCATGTGTACATCCTGGAGAAGAGTCAACACAAGGTCCCAGAGGAAGCTCTGAAAGTAAGTAGAGCTGACAGCCAATATCTGTACAATATGTAACTTTTCACCTTGAGGCAGGAAGTGTATTGTTGGTCCTGTCCTGTGAAGCCACAGGCACTGAAGAAGCAGCCGGTATACGCACTCGCAGTCAACTTCAAATAAATGAGAAAAGCAAAGAGGCAATGGCGATGTTTGCAGTGTGTTTTTGAACAGTTCTTGACTGCTGCACATTTAGCGTCACTCATGTCTTACTGCTTTTGGCTGTTGTTCCTTTGACAGGTAGCTGCACCTTGATAGCTACAGGAACCACTCACAGCTAATGATTTAGCTACAGGAACCACTCACAGCTAATGATTTAGCTACAGGAACCACTCACAGCTAATGATTTAGCTACAGGAACCACTCACAGCTAATGATTTAGCTACAGGAACCATCACAGCTAATGATTTAGCTACAGGAACCACTCACAGCTAATGATTTAGCTACAGGAACCATCACAGCTAATGATTTAGCTACAGGAACCACTCACAGCTAATGATTTAGCTACAGGAACCACTCACAGTTAATGATTTAGCTACAGGAACCACTCTCACAGCTAATGATTTAGCTACAGGAACCACCCACAGCTAATGATTTAGCTACAGGAACCACTCACAGCTAATGATTTAGCTACAGGAACCACTCACAGCTAATGATTTAGCTACAGGAACCACTCACAGCTAATGATTTAGCTACAGGAACCACTCACAGCTAATGATTTAGCTACAGGAACCACTCACAGCTAATGATTTAGCTACAGGAACCACTCACAGCTAATGATTTAGCTACAGGAACCACTCACAGCTAATGATTTAGCTACAGGAACCACTCACAGCTAATGATTTAGGCTCCAACACTTTAAACTGAATTAAAAATCCAATTTGAGGCAAACAAGGGGATTTGCACATAATACAGTCACAAAGAGACACAGACTGATATCCTTCCCCCCCCTGTGTCAAAAAAGTTGCCTTCCTAAGCCAACACCATGAAGCGAGGTCCCTGGTGGACATCCTGATGTGTTTGTGTGTGGGCAGTGTGTGTCTGTGTGTGGGTTGTGTGTGGGCAGTGTGTGTTTGTGTGTGGGTACTGTAGTGTGTATTTGTGTGTGGGCAGTGTGTGTTTGTGTGTGGGCACTGGGCAGTGTGTGTTTGTGTGTGGGCAGTGTGTGTTTGTGTGTGGGCAGTGTGTGTTTGTGTGTGGGCAGTGTGTGTTTGTGTGTGGTGGGCAGTTGTATCTGTAGTGATTGTTGGTGAGAGGATGTCTCACATCCTGCTTCCCTCCTGTCTCTGTCTGCAGCATGAGAAGTACAGCAGCCAGCTGCAGCTTGGTATAAAGGCCCTGGAGGCCAGGAAGAGGCCGCAGAGCTCTGACTTGTCCAGTGTCAAACTGCAGGACAGAGCTGAACGCAAAGCACACTCTGCCACAGGTAAGCCCTCATAGCACACTCCCATCATAGTCAATATGATACAAGCAGCAAGCCGGCTCATAGGAGAGCACTCATTGTTCTTGTTGCCTGCGGGGAACAGTTTTTAATCAAGTGGATTTGAATGTCGTGCTCACAGGCCCGAGGAAGAGGAAGTGTTTGTGTCTCCATGTGCTGCATAACGTTAGACTGTAGATGTCTTGATAAGGCAGATATGGCTTCTTTCATTAAGAGCTTCCCCAGTGGGAGATCAGGCTACAGTTTGAGTTGAGAGGCTATGGGCCTTTTTCACCAGCAGCCATTTTGTGTCTAAAAGGTCAGGAAGTAACACAGGCGCAAGCAAACATTAATGAGGGTTTCCAACTTCCAATCCATTTAGGTGTTCCAGTGCCAGGGCCCCTCATTAATGTTTTTCTTGCACCTGTGTTACTTCCTGCCTTTTAGACACAAAATGGCTGCGGTGAAAAAGGCTAATGGCCGCCGTTGTGTGGTTTAGGTAAAGGAGTAGATCCCAGAGTTGGCAGGATGAGTATACGTGAGTGAGAGGGAGGACTAAGCGGCGAGGAGTTAAGGACAGTCTTATCTCTGACGGCCATGCCTGGCTGCTTGCAACAAGAGGTGTGGGACGGGTGCTGCTGATGGTCTATCATGTGTCCCAGAGACAATGAGAAAGGTGTGTTGTGTAGGCTTTTTTATGCCAAGTTGGCACTTCTGTCCATGTAGCTGGTGGTGGATTTGTTGTTGTTGCGCTCATCTCTTTTTTGCCCTTAGCTGTCGTGAATAAGTCATTTTTTTACAGTGTATAAGCAACAGTGGAACAGTCAGGGGATTGTTAGTTCTAGTGAAGCACTTTGTGAATGAAGTTCATTCACACTGACAAAACGTATCCCGGCTGTTGGCTGAGCAATTGTCGTGCTTCCTGCTCCATAATTACCCTATGAGCTTCAGCTTACTGAGAAAACTACTACTGGGGCTAAAAATAGCACTTCTCAGCTCTAGGCTCATAACCCACAGGTTGCCTAATTGTCTCATTGAACTGTATTAAGAATGATGGAAAACATGATCTTACTTTAGCAATGAGTCTCCTACTAGGATGGGAGTGTGTCTTTATCTCTAGTCACTATAAGCTAATGCCGGTGATCTTATAAGCCTGTGACTGACTGTCAACTTCTGGTTGATTTTCTGCTGTGAGTAATTCATAAGTAATCTGGCCGTATGTTGTGACTCCACCCAGCTCTGCCACTTTCATTGCCACATTTATCAAGGGTGCATCCACTTTCCTACAAAAACTGTTGTTGATCAATTTGATAACTCTAACCTTCTCTCTTATATTCACGTGTGTACACTCAGTTGCACCTGGTAGATAAGTAGTTCATTGTATGTTTTAAAGAAATGCAGATTGATAAAATACAGCTATGTGCTTTACTTGCTTCACACAAGTGTGTCATTTCTTTTATCAAGTCTGGCAAATGTAGCTTGCAGATATTGAGCTAGTTTAGTTGAGTTATTTTTTTTTAGACAAGTCTACTCCTACTTTCCTCACAATGAGAAATTAAAAGTCCTTCACTCAGCTGCACAACCAGACTGACTGAATCAGAGCCGGTACACATATCATTGTTGACTTGTATGCAAATAGACACTTTTCACGGAGGCCATTTTCTGTCGAAAAGGCAGGGTAAACACAGGTGCAAGCAAAACACTAATGAGGGTTTCCAACTTCCATGATTGGAAGTTAGAAACCCTCATTAGTGCACTCAGTAATGTGTATGTATAATTCATGGGAGGTCAGTGTCAAATGGAAGGTGTGTGTGTGTGTGTGTGTGTGTGTGTGTGTGTGTGTGTGTGTGTGTGTGTGTGTGTGTGTGTGTGTGTGTGTGTGTGTGTGTGTGTGTGTGCGTGCGTGCGTGCGCGCGCGCGTGCGTGCGTATGTCCTGTATACTGTATGCTTGTTGTTTGGCCCTTCAAGGACCTGGGGCTGCTCAGTATTTCCTATAAGGGTCTGAATGGATAGTTCGCCACCGTTTATTGACTTGCATATTAGCACTGTGTTTCTTGAAAATATCCTAATTCGTTGTCATATAGTCAACTACCTAAGTTGCCTACTAGCTACCCCCCCCCCCCCCCCCCCCCCCCAGAAAAAAAGAACTTGGAAAACTCTTCCCCCCATCATTACCATAGGAGGCGAAGGGTGTGAATCTCGCCACATATTCGGGACCTTGCAAATATATTAAAGCTGGATCCGGGATTTACTCACAAACAAGTCATATTTCCTTTGCATATGAAAAAGAAATTTGACTGCCTTTTTACCAATACTTTATATTCTCACTCAGCCTCCTCTAGTCTAGTACCTCTTAGGTACTGTAATAAAGCCCTCCCTCATCATGTGACATGTGGCCTGCCCTGTTCCCTCATCACATTTCTCTGCCTCTGCTTCCTAATCATTTGTTTTCTCATGTTCCTAAAAGTTGATGGAAATGAAAAGACTCAGCCATTGTTCTCCTTATCTGTCTCTAATATAAAGTCAAAACAGAATTATGCAAACGTGCTTTATGTATGCTGCTTCGTCTTCACGGAACCCAAAGTATTTAAACTACATTTGAGAGAGACTGTCTCTCTTAAACTGATCATGAAGGATCTTGTGGCAGAACATTTAAATGGGTTTTGTGACTTTGGAGTGCTCCTACAAAAGATCTTACTTTGTTTTCTCTATCATGTGGGATTTTATCTTGCTCCTTTCATCATTCTGACTGTATTCTGAGCTCTGACTTTGTAGTGTTGTAGGTTGCTTTTATGTTTGTCTGTTGCTGCTCTGTTGGCCAGGTCTCCAGGTCTCCCTTGAAAAAGAGCGGGACCAACCTGCTTAAATAAATAATCAAAGCAGAAGATCAAGACAGCTGGGCTCTGTGTTTGGGCCGTCTCTGCTGTGCCACTCAGCCTGTGTTTCCCTTAGCCAGAAAGGGAGGATTGAGTAAGGGGAATGGAATTGGTAACATGCCCTTCCTCTCCTCCCGTCACTCTGTTGATGTCTTATTGTGCGTGTCCCAGGCAACAGTGTTTGAGTGCTGCTGCTGCTGATGCGTTGGGTTGTGTTGTAGCTTGTGGTAGCTTGTTTAGCCTAGCTATCAGGCAGACAACAGGCATGTAGATGATCTGATTAGTGCCATATAGTATGCTGCCTAGTCTCTATGGACTGGCCCGCCAGCAGCTAAGCACCAGCTCGGCTACAGCATGAGGTGACGGTGGGACTCGCCCCTCTCCCTCCCCCATGTTACTCATATATAGGGGATACATGGAGATAACAGTCAGTATCTAGGTCAGGCTTGCCAGCAATGAGAGTCACTATCTGCAAGAAGCCCAACTGTAGAAGTGAGACCTCCTGTACTGCTTTAGTTTGCACCAGTGTTCAAGCTGGTGGCGTGAGGCTGTATGTGAATGTGAAAAGCTTTACATTTTAGTAATGCAGCTCTGTTTCTTTTTTCTTTTTCTTGTTCAGATTAGGATGATGTTTTTCCTGAGTCATGCTGTGAGGATTATGTTTTGGTGGCTCACATGATTCAGCTGGTATCACAAGTCGACCCTTGCTACTCTCCGTGTCGCGGGAATGTGTGGCAAGTGTAAAATGCAGGGAGGCTATTGGGTCGTGTAATGCTATGTTATTTAGAGCTCCAGTATTTTATAGCAATATCAGCGCACACGGCTACAGCCACACAGTTTCTGCACACTTGCAATCCACGCAAGTTTTGTAATGATGGAGAAAATGTAAGTTACATTAGCTTCATTTACATAATCAATAGTTTCATGCAGTTACACATACTGTAGTTATTAATAAGGCATAAACACACACACACACACACACACACACACACACCGACCAACCTATGACCCATTTTCCAGTTCCTATCCCTCTTAAATTCCATTCTGCATCATGTATTCAACCAAGCTTTGGGTCTAATTGATGTTCATTAGGGCACATAAGCCCCTGTGTTTTGCAATATGTTGTTGCAAGAGCAAAGCCAGACGTTAAAGCTTGACATGACGAAACATTTTCCCACGTCAGTCGTGCCATAAACTCATTGTCTCATAAATACTAGAGACTGTACAACTTCACTTCTTTCTTTCACCCCTTCCTCTCCCTCTTCTCTCTTTGCTCTCTGTATCCATGTGCCTAATGGTGTGTCTGTGTCTGTGTTTGTGTCTGTGTTTGTGTCTGTATGTGCTAGCCATTGCAGATACTCCAATATCCAAGCCTACTCCTCTATATGGACAACCGTCCTGGTGGGGAGAGGACGAGGACCCTGCCAAGAAAGCACAGAACACCGGAGGAAAGCAGCCAGACCAGGAGTCTACAGGTCATCTTTTACTTTTATTATTTTTGCATAATAAAGCATTTATTAGTTGATTCACCAATGTGATGTATCTGCTTTAAAGCAAAGCGTAAAATTCTGTACACTATTTGAACTGTTTAGTTTTGGATACAGTACATGAAGGTATTTGCTCCTAATGTGAAATGGCACTGCTATCTGATGCACTGTGTGGGTCATTGAGAGATGGATGGTGTTTAGCCCAAGGCAGGTCTCTGGCTGCCAGTTGTGGATTGTTAGCCAGACTCTGCCATGCCATGCCAGGCCAGTGGGCAGTGCCTGTCTGCCTCGTGATGGATTAGGACCCTCTAATCTGCCCGAGGGGGAAGAGTGAAAGCTGATTGGTTCCTTCATGTCGCCCAGTCTGAAACAGATTATGACCGACCGCTCAGCTGCCCTCCTTTTATATTTGGCCACATCGAACTTGTACCCAAAGACTTACTGGTCAATTTGTTTCCTTAGCCTAACTGCTGGAATCATCATGTTATTTGTGCTGCCCAGTTTCAAAATACTACATGATATGGTCATTATTTCCTTAGATTTGTGTAGCCTCTGAAGGTTAGCTATGAATATGTAAGATTGGAGAAGGATTTTAATTTGCCTGTAGTGTATATGCTTTACTGAATTAATAAAAACAAATCTATGCAATTTTTAAGTGAGTACACATGTTTGTGCAGGCAGTCACTAATCTCTGCTGTGCATTGACTGTTGATTCATCTCTTTATTGCTACCAGAGCCTAGTAAAGAGGTCTCCAGATATGAGGTCAATGGTTCTCTGTCTGACAGCCATGCCATTTACTCATACCGCCGGGAGCCCAGCTACTTTGAGATCCCAACCAAGGAGATCCAGCAGCGGCCAGCCAAGAATCCCGAAGTTCACGAGGTTCCCACAAAGGACACACCAGATCCCTCCCCGTGTGTCCCCTCCACCCCCACACCTCCTGTGGTCCAAAGCCACGCCTCCTTCACCATTGAATTTGATGATTGCACACCTGGCAAGATGAAGATCAAGGACCATGTGACCAAGTTCTCCTTCCACCAGCAGCGCAAGCTCCTATCCAAAGAGTTGGTTACCACACCCACTGAAGTGATGTCAGCGGAGAGCAAGGTTGCTGATTGGCTGGTTCAAACCAACGCAAGCATGATGAGGAGGCGGTCGCAGACTGAGGACATGTACAGCACTAAGAGTGACCAGTCAATTCAGAAGGTCGCCAAGGGTGAGTCAGTCAGTGACACAATGTCTGTAGTACATATCTACCAACATAGCCTTAATGTGAAAAGGGTGCTAAGTGGCATACTAACTTTGTCCTTCTGTCATCAGAATACTTCCATGAAGATGGCACTTGCAGTGACTCAGGGGATCCTACAGTCAATGGGAATGGTTTTCTCCAATCAGGACCTCAGACTGGATCCCAGGTGTCTCAACAACCCCAGAGAGCCTCCCCTTCACAGCTCTCCTCCCCACCACAGCTCTCCTCCCCACACCACTTCAACTCCCCAGACTCTGAGGAACCCCTGTCCTACTCTCCTCCTGAGTCGCAGTGCCAACCCAGTCTTGGCAAGGCTGCCCCTGACCAAACTTTTGTCATTGAATTCTTTGATGACAACACCCGAAAGAAGCGCTCCCAGTCCTTCACCAATAACACCACCCAGCCTGAGACCTCAGGCCATAGGGCCCAGCTGGAGAAAGCAAAGAAAGGCTCCAGCCCAAGTGGGGAGAGACAAGTCCCATCTCTGGCCTCCAGCACTCCCACAACCCAACGATACACCATCCCCCTTAAGGGCCCTGACTCTGCAGGACCCCAGAGAGCTGGCTCTCTACGAAGGGAGAAGACAGAGGATCGGATCAGCAGCAGCTGCTCCTCTCGTTCCTCAGTCTCTATACGGCCCTTTGGCAGCGTGGGCCGGAGGTCCAGATTCGCCCAGGATTTCACTGCTGAATTCCTCAAACAATCAAAACAGGCCTCCTCTGCCAGCTGGGAGAAAAATAAGACTAGTCCTCGTACAACCAGCCCACCAGGGCCGGTGGTAGCCCCACACTCTGACCAGAACCCAGCCAACCCTCCGCCCCCTACTGCTCCCTACCAGGCCCAGACTTCCTCCCCTATCCGCCAGCCTGTGGCCCTGCAGGCCCCCAAGATGCCCCTGGCGTCTGAGGGTATGGAGGTCAAGAGCCCCCTTAGTGGCCCCAAGAACGAAGAGGAGGACAGTCTGAGCGATGCAGGAACCTACACCATTGAGGTAGATGCTCAAGATAAAGAAGTAGAAGCAGCACGGAGCAAAATTGATCAGGCAAGTGTCTCCTTCCATCCTCTGTTTTCTTTCAGTCTACATGAAAAGTAGCTATGGCTTATCTCTATGGAATTAATTAGAAAATGACACCAAAAAGAAGTGAGCTGGCTTCATGTAATTTAACATGAGACAACATTGCTACTCAGAGTGAGCGGCAGTCTCCATTTCTCCATTCCTGTACTTATCCACTTGCAATGCTTTGTTCCTGACAGGTGTTTGGTGTTGTTGAGAGCCCAGAGCAAACCAACCAGACTGAAGCAGAAACATCAGCATCATATAGGCCTGTTATTATAGAGCAGCATAGGCAGAGTAGCTGTGACGAGCTGAGGCCAGCTCCAGAACAGGGAGAGAGTCTGGGAAAGGTAAACCCTCTTGCTTAGTGTGGGACCAATTAATGGATCAATTAATCAATCAATCAATCAATAATTTAACACCACCTCTCTTAAGAGATTGAAGTAGTCTGCTGGGTCAATATACCATAAAGGCTAATGTCCACCAGCTCCGGAACAGATGCGGTACGGCTCCAGTACGGCTGCGAACAGACCCACACTCATGTAATCTGTCAGACGTATGCGGGATCCGACAAAAATAGAACAGGTGCGTAATTTGACCGTACCAGATGTATTGCCCATCTATTAACATCGGCGATAGTCGATCCGTCAGTTTTACCGGATCCACAATGCAGCCGTAAGTTACGTAACGTATCTGGTGTACATTGCCTGTAAGCATTTAAATGCGCAAATCAGCGTGCATTACCGTCTTGATTTGTCTTCACGGTGTTTCCTCTCTTTTTTGGTGTATGCTTCAGCCTCTCTTGGTTTCTGGATTTGCCACATCTTTCCTCACATGTTCTGGGTTCTTTATTGTTGTGATTTTACTTCCTACTCCTAAGGAGAGTTAATCAGAATTGGAATGTTTTTATGGCAGCTGTGCATAATAATATGGTGCATATTTACTCAATAAGACAGATATTCCTTCTGTGTTTATCAAGAGAACTAGATTCATTTTAATATTGAAAACCTACCAATAAGCAAATCACTGCAATTATCACTAATCAAATATAGTTCAATTTATTATTGTTCATCTCTGCACAAGACAATTGTGTTTGTTATAGATATTGAATAAGTTGTCTATTTTCTCATGCAGGTTCAGGCAGGGGGTCCCGCGTTACAGGGGGCTCCTAAGTGGATGTCTCGCTGGGCCAGCTTGGCAGACAGCTACACAGAATCCGGCCCTTCGTCTGGCCTCTTTGACATCCCCTCCCAGATGGAGCAGTCGGGAGGGGGTAAGCCACCTGACGAGACATTAGCCTATTTGAAATGATAATGAGACACCCTGATGAATATGAATGATATTCAGTTACAATATGTGTGATTAATATGCATTAAAACTATTTCATTTCAGCAGGAGGTAAAATCATCCACAAGACCGCGCTCAGCCGAAGCCACGACGGTACCGACAATGAAGGGTCTAGAACTCGCCGCATCCTGCCCCAGGTACCACCAGGGGATAAGAGTGAGACTCCAACTCCCAGCATTCATGTTCACCGTGACCTGCAGTCGACATTTGATGCAGACCAGAGTAGCTCGGTGGCCCCCAGGCCTCAGGATGGCCTACATAGTTTAACAGTGCAGGACGATGTAGAGCCCGACAGCCTGAGTGATGCCAGCAAGTCGGATGACGGTTCGATCATAGAACAGAGAAGGAGGCCGCTGTCTGACACAAACAAGAACGGTAACAAGGAGCACAAGCCCAGACTCCCTGCCAAGTCTACATCATTCTACATAGGCTCAGAAGAGGCTGTGTCCAAGCCAGAACATGAAGGTTCAAAACCCACCACTCCAAAGACTGAGAGAAAACATTCACCCAAAACCTTCTCCACAGCCACCCTGACCAAACAAAAAGGTAGCCAGGACTCTGAGAAAGTCAAGCCCAGTGTCTTGGCTCCTATCCTGGGCCAGGAGACACACAGCCCTGAGCCCAAAGAGGGCCCGGTACCCTCCCTGGTCAGAAAAGAAAGCTTCACCAAGGACCGGCCCAGCAATTCCAGGTTGCCCAACATCTCCAGCCAGACTGCTCAAAGAGACCTTGAACCTGATGCATTCCAAGGAGCCTGCAATCAGGACACACAGTCTTACCTCAAAAAGACAGAGGATGTTCTAGCTTTGCTGGAGGCCAAGCTCCAAGCAAGCCAGCCAGAAAGCACTCCCTCTCCCACAATGGACTCTCTCTCCGGGGAGTCTGATGTAGATACCTCCAGCACAGTCAGCCAGCGCAGCAATAAGACCAGGCCAAACACGCTCACTAAAAAGACCTCTAATAGTGGCCTGCATAGGGAGAGGTCCTCAACCAGTGTAGCTAGCCAAAACTCCAATCACCAGTCCTCTGTGTATGAGCGCCTGTCAGAGAAGCGTCGCACCCAGGGAGCAGACAGCAACAGTAAGACTGACACAGGGAGGAGACCGGTTGGACTGAGACGTAGCATAGGAAAACGTGGCTCCACAGACCTAAGCGATGACCCCCAGAGTTCCAGCCTACCTTACTCTGACCAGGAGTCTAGCACCCACCAGACCCGGAAGAAATACACCGTGCCCCTTCAGAAGGAGGACACCAAGGTCTCCAAAGTGTCCCATGCCTTGAGTCGTTCCAACAGCTTGTCAGCCCCAAGAGCTACCAGGGCTTCCATGCTCCGACGGGCCCGCCTGGGAGACTCCTCCGACAACGAGGGCACAGAGATAGACAGGCTGTCCCAGGAGGTGGCCAAGCAGCCCCAGGAAACCAAGAAACCCTCCAGGCTGGATATGCTGGCCATGCCTCGCAAGCGGACCAGCTCCTTCAACACACCCAGTGACACGGAGGCCTCCACCACCCCGCTGTCGTCAGGCAGGACCACGGGATTCTCCAACCGCAGCACAGAGTCTAGCAGCAGTTCTGTCCGCAAGGCCTCTGTCCCCGGGCCCAGGCCTATGCCGCAGAAAGCTGCCCTCAACAAGACCCCAGTCACCCGCGCACGCTCCAGCAGTGCCAAATATGCCAGCAGCACAACAAGTGAGTGCACACACACACACACACACACACACACACACACACACACACACACGCCCACACCTGTGTCCTTGAATGCAAAATATATTGACAGTCTTGTTACAGCTGTAACCATTACCCTTTGATAATGTTTAATGTCTTAGCCGATCCAGTATTCTAGAAAAGAAATGAAATTGTGCCTGGACTGCAAGCATTGGAAGCACAAGGTCTGTGTAAAGTCAATCACAGAAATGAATTGGTTTGATACTTAGATAAGCCGGAGCTGATATCTCTCAGCAGTCCAAGCCTGGGTTCTTTACTTCAACAGCTTTGTTTCAGGACACTTTTTACTCAGCTTTCCACTAACAATAAACGGTTTGATAATGCTTCACATTAATACTAAAATACCTGAGGTTTCTTTTTCATCTGCACAATGTTCTCATACACTATATGCTAATTCATGACCATGAAATTGTTTCCAATCATGTTGTGAGAATATTGTGGTCCTGATGAAGATTACACCCCATGCTTAGTGTTATATGCCTTGTGGTTCACATCACATGTTTTCTCTGTATGGTGCCTGTAAGGTCCCCAGCTACTGCTACTGTATACAGTACTGTGGAAGTGTTATGCTCATTTCAGTTTGTAAATGATTTTAAATCAGAAACACCATGAATAACACTAGATACTGAAAGAAAAACAGTGAATAACACCAGATACTGAAAGAAATTTGTTGAGACAGTTTTGTCGTATCATTTTTTGTTGTAGAAATGAGCACTTCCATAGTGGACGTACGGTATTCTGTCTTTTGTTCTGGGGAATGTTTTGGTGACTGGATTGGAGATGAATGAATAAAAAAATATATATATCTAATAGTTTTCTTCTTGGTGGTGTTCTTTCATGGTATTTCTTTCTCTCCTGTTTTCCTGCCTCCTCTATCCTCAAACCTCCTCCTAAACTCAAACCAATTCACGACCTCAAGGCTCAAGGAGACGGCAGAAAGGCTCTGACACCTACACCTCCACCTCAGAGGAGGAGTATGACTCCAACCAGAGCACTCCTAAACACAAACGCTCCCAACCTTCCTCAGCTTCCCATAGCCCGCGCAGTCAGCCCCGTCCCCAACCGCTCATCGCCCTGCGGCCCAAACCCCGCAGCAGAGACTCTGAGGAGGAGGGTCCCGACGGAGATGCCTTCAACAACTGGTCCAGCCACAGCGCCGAGATTGCACGGTAAGATGGGACAGCATACCGTTGGCTTGAAAATCACAAGTGGTGTTTTTTCAGGTGCACATACTGCCATGATTTCAAAAGTCATTTAAAATAGAGGTTAATTTCTGTAGAAAGTGCTATCCTTGTTCCTGTGTAACACATACCTGGGGTGTTCCCTCCCTGGTAGGTTGAGTCAGGATCTGGCTAAAGACCTAGCTATCTTGGCCAGAGAGATCCATGATGTTGCTGGTGACACTGAACCCCAGAGCTCTGGAGTGGAGACCAACACACCCATCTCCACTGTCACCGCTCACGAAGAGGTACGTCAAACAGCATAGGACATACAGTATGTAGGTAGGTAGCCAGTAGGCCTTTCTTTTGGCACAGATGTGGTTTAATCTAAAAAGACCTTAAAACAACAAAACTGTCTGAAACATTGGCTCACTGTTTTCCCTTTTCCT
Organism: Poromitra crassiceps; assembly: GCF_964638095.1. Lineage (NCBI taxonomy): Eukaryota > Metazoa > Chordata > Actinopteri > Beryciformes > Melamphaidae > Poromitra > Poromitra crassiceps. The sequence continues at coordinate 39,278,563 of NC_139625.1, read as the reverse complement.
TTTCAGCACAAATTGCATCCTTATTTGTTTCTGTTAATTTTATTTATTTATTTATTCAGTTTATTTGGCAGGGACAGTGTACATGTACATTAATCATTCTGAGTAAAGAACAAAGAGATGCCTTGCACCAGATTATAGCTTCAAGATAATTTCCATCTGTAGTCCCTGATAGGGCACCATAAAACAAAATACATACAGTCAAACATGGGGCACCATAAAAATGCCAAAGAAAATCAACAGAAATGCTGATAATTCAGCGGGCAACAACAAATCACAAACAACCGGGCACCACATGAAGCAAAAAACATACAATGTTGAAATACAGTAAAATACAATAAAATAAGATAAGATACCGTGATTAGTGGGTGCAGAGCTGAGCAGCTTTCAGATGTCTTTTCAAATTAGCTGAGCGAGCATACACAAAATCACAAAGGGGAGGAGGGGCCGAGCCATTTAGTATTTTGTAGACAAGACACAAGTTTGAAAATAATCTAAAATTGTCGAAGCTCAGTAGATTGTGTTTGTCCAGAATTTGACAGTGATGGTAATGCATTGAGTTTTGAGAGTGTGTTTCTACAGGGACACAATAGGTCTTATGGCTGTTTCACCAGCCTGCCCCCAGCATGGCATGCAATAAGACATATAGGAAAAGATCATAGCATGCATGCATATCTTGGCTGCATCCAGGGAGAGACAGTTTCTAATCTGTCTCAAATTAGCTAAATTGTATTTGATGGATTTCACCATTGTTTTAACATGTTTTTTAAAGTTAAGATTTGAATCCAGTGTCATACCAAGGTATTTAAAGTCAGTAACAACATCAATTATTTCACCATTAATCAGAATATCTACCGTAGGTGGCTGCACCTTGGTTTTGGAGAAAAACATGCCTTTAGTCTTGCTGACATTTAGACTTAGACATGATTTATCAAGCCAGAGCTGGGTCCTGTCTAACGCAGCAGTTAGCTAACGCAATGGTTCTCAAACGCTTTTGGCTTCAGTACCCCCTTTACCCGAGTACATTTTGCTGAGAAAACTGCAAGAGAAAACTATAGCATTATGATGCAGTGAATGAATGATAACCCACCTTTTGAATAAAATAACGTAAAAAAATAGGAAATGGAGTGGGAAAAAGTTGCAATTAGTCCCTCCTGAGCAGAACGTTTCATTTATTTTCATGCTTTATTTTCCTGGGAGTACGCCTAGGGGTACACGTACCCCAGTTCGGGAACCTCTGTTAAAGTATGGAAATACAAAGTATGCATTGCTGCTCTCATTGCAGCTTCCTATATAGTACAACCTTGTCCTGTCCAGCTTGATCTGGTGCGGCTATGTGACTTAACGTCTTATCAAATTAAAAAAATTACATTTTTGCTACATCACTAAATCATTGCACTGTTTCTTGAATGAGTAGATCAATCATCTGTGGCCTGTGTAGAACATCACATCCCTTTGAACGGTCTTATCTCCTTGCCTTGTTTACACGTCAGTCACAAGAGATTGTCTCTGAGACTCATGTCTAGAGTCTGATTGTATTGCAGCTGGTTCATCGCATTCCAGAGGCGGGAATAATCTACCAGAGAGTCCCACCAGGCCCTGCTGCTGCGAGGGAACCCGACCGCAACTTGACTGACCACGAACCTAACTCCAGGCGGCAGGCTCGGATTAGAGAAGAGGTCTGACACAATATGCTGTTTCACCACATTTAGAAATACGTCATTGAGGCTGGCGCTGCTGAGAGATCTCACCACATCCTATTTGCCCCCTCCAGGTCATTGTGGACCATCTGATGCTGAATCCATTGTCTCAGATCTCCATGGCCATCAGAGAGAACACTGAGCAACTCGCAGAGAAAATCAAGTACGATGTTCAGTGCACACGCATACAGAAATATCCTTCATTCCCGTGCCTAATCAGGATTTGATGAGAAACCTTTATTAATCCTCAGTAACACTTTATCTGGATTTGATTTTATTTGATTTTATTAAGGATCCCCATTAGCTGGTGCCATAGCAACCAGCTAGTCTTCCTGGGGTCCAAACATACAAACAAATTAGTACAATTGCAAGTGCAAAATTATTAAATGTCAGTACTCAACACAAAATACATAATGAACTAACAAATAAGACAGCTAAAATTACATGATGGCGGATGGTCCGCCTAGTGCGCCTACAGAGTATTTGTAACATTTCAACAGCTTATTAGTTGACATTCAACAATTCAACTCTTTTGTATGCTTTGTCTGTAGATGTTGGTTTTAACAGCTTATTAGAAATTCAACAAACTATTGTGTTTGCTTCCCTTTCCTCACACCTGCACCTACTTAGTATGTAGGAATGTTCATGAATTGCCACATAATACTCTATAGATAACAGTTGAATTGTTACTAATAAGCTGTTGAAATGTTACAAATACTCTGTAGACTAGTGATATTCAACTTGCAGCGCGGGGACCAGATGTGGCCCACAATACGGTGCCAAGTGGCCCCTCGACCATTTTCTAATTCACAATGAAAACTAATGTTAAATAAAGTTTGACTGAGCTCCAGCTAAATTGTCAAATATCGCGCCCTGCTTGCCGCACGCACATGCACTTATACTTAACTACGGTAACTTAACTTAACTATCCTGTGTACACACAGTCATCCAACTGACCGGAGATGTTTGGTTAATTGTATTTTTGGGGAGATGCTTTATTGATTTGTTTGTGCCGAGGGTTTACTCTGAACAGATTTGAGAACTGAATTGAAGTGAACAAACTGAATTTCTTGAAATTGTCAGACTAAACTCCGGCTGGCACCCCAATAACCTACAATGCGCTAAAGAAAAATGTATATAATTAATGTTTGATTATTAACTGGCCCCTGGCCTCATGTCTTTTTGCAAAAGTAGCCCCTGGGCAAAGCAAGTTTTATCCCTGCTGTAGACTCTCTGTAGACAGACTATCCAAATAAAGTGTTACCTAATCCTCTGCTAACCAGACTCTGTATTGAGCCAATAATCTTGTTAACTATGTGTAACTGTCTGAGTGAGTCAGCACACCGTCTGATGGCCTGACTAACAATATGGAAGTGAGAGGACTGGACAGAGCTGTACTGTTGGGTATTTACAGGATGAACTTGGTGGTTGACTGAAAATGTCCATTGTCAAATGTAGTGCGATGTAGTTCTTCCTTTGATTTACTCTCATTTTCACCACGATTTGAGAGCCAGTATAAAGAGACATTTCCACTTAACCTTGTTTGGTGTTGTACTTGCAGGGTGCTGTTCAAGGACAAGATGGATGTCTGGGAAGAAACTGAGGCAAAGATTGGTTCTGAAAATGATGCCCCTCTCCTCAAAACTTCAAACAAGGTTGGTGACTCTACATGTTTGTTTTCAAGCTAAGTGCATTGTGATTAAGGATAGTTTCAGCTCAGCCTGGTATTTATATTTCAGGAAATCGCATCTATCCTGAAAGAACTCAGAAGGGTTCAAAGACAACTTGAGGGTGAGTCACTCTTCAGAGACATTTGTAAATATTGTTAATACTTCAGTAGAATGAACCCAAATATTGAGCTAAAACACCTACATTTGCTTTCCCCCCATCCGTATCCAGTCATTAACACAGTGATCGAACCCGTCTGGCAGCCTGAAGCGGCCCGGGCCTGTGCTCCTCTGGTCGCCTCCTCACCTGGAGTGCGCCCCTCCAGACCCCCCGCCAGAGATGGGAGAACGGTCCACTCGGTTTCCCATCGCGGCGGGGGACCCAGGCCCAGCGAGAGTAGCAGAAGAGCGGCTGTGACCCCGGATGACGTCAGAGAGGGATATTTGGTCTGAGGTCTGACACAAATACATGAGTTCCCCCAGTGCTGTGCTTCTGCTTCCCCACAAACCCAGGTGCTGCACCGCTGAGCACAGAATGAAACCAACAGGGGGGAAGTGAGACAAACAATAAACACATGCACAACTGCACTATGGGCGGGCACTACACAACTACACCGTGTGCTCGGTGGAGTAAGACAAGGCGTGCACTAAACCACGACATGATGCTCTCTGAGACATACACACGAGGTGTAGATTGAAGTAGGTACAGCCCGTTAAACAAGGCCATGGTAGTGCCATAATACCTCCACTAATTTTCCATTCACCTCTGAACGGCCTCACAACTATACTTGAGTCTTAGTGTTAGATTGACGTCATTATTTGCCAATGATATGACCAACGTTGTTGACGTTAAAAGCACAATATAATTACTTAGTGTGATTGAAAACCTGCCTGAGTATAATCAACTCAGGGACATTTGGTGATGATCAGTTATTAGAGCTATGTTCAGTGACAAATCACATTTTGAGGAAATATTAGTTAATTGATATTTGTTTTGAGTAAAAAGAACTGCAAGAACTCCTTTCAGATCTGACTGTACTGTATTTGTATCCCCCAGTAACCCCATTGCTCTTCCTTCTGCGGTATATTTTCCTTGTGTGTTTCTCTCTGCTGACCACTTTTCCCCTCGGTGGACCAGATTGATTGAAGAATGTAAAGTATTTATGTGTGCTGATCAGTGTAGAGGCTGTCTGACACAAAGTATGATCTCTTGTAAGAAGACACTATGGCATTTTGTAATAGAGAAGACATGACTTTGGTAGAGTGTCTTTAGTCACTAGCGCCAGACCAGCAATTTTATACTGACAGGCCAATTTTGTGCATATTTATTCTGCTAAGATTCCAATCATAGCGACTCCAGGCCCTCTGCCGTTGTGGGACACTACATATTTTCCTCCATCTTGAAGTGAAAATCCCTCAGGAATGTGTGGTTGAATGGAGGGAGGGGCTTCGCACATGGGTAGAGCATGAAGTCAGTCACCTGGCAACAGCCAACTTTAAAACAGGAGTAGTGAGTTGAAGCTTTTCAAGCATTCCTGGCCTCTACTATTTGGAGAGTGTGATTTTAAGTTGTGCCAAAACACAGTTGGGAGAGGGAGATCAAAGGGCTTTACTCACTGCTGGGTTTTTTGTATTTCCTTGCCTGCGGAGCACAATTAGATGCAGCGATTAGGTCAGAGACGACCGGAAAATGTCTGTCAGAAGTGCTACTCTTATAACTCCCTCATCGGTGTTCCTCAGTGGGACATGGCATTTTGCTACTGAGCTGATCACACTAGACCTGAACCTACACTTTATTGTCATAAGGGCTGTTTGAGGAAAGAGGGAGAAGTGGCTCAGTCACTTGCCCACTTATAAGTCCTCGCATGATAGATTGTTTATTAATGAAGCTGACAAAGTCTAAATTGTGTGCAATTGTCAATCTTGATGATTTGTTTGTGACATTTTCTTGTTCAATATGTAAATATCTGAAGATAGTGTCTATATGTCCTCAATAATTACCTCTCCATCTTGTATTTTGCACTAATTTAGTACAACATTGTCCCCTCAACCATATATGCTGCAAACTGAAATCCTCTCTTCTAACAGAAAGAGTTGTAAGTGATTGTAAGCATTTTCTGCTGTTGGGGATTGGAGCAGGAAAGCAGCCCAGCACACAACCAAGTGCTTTCCCCTTCCTAAATACCAGCTTGTACATACAATTGTAAATTTGGAAATCCTCTGAGTGCCACAAAGCTGTATGGGATAATGTTTCATACAGCAGAAAATAGTACTAGTTTACAAACAAACTCAAGCTGAAGTTGAATGTTTTACTTTTTGACTCATCTGGCTCAAAGTGTTGCTGCTATTCTTCTTTGGGATAGTGTTTTCCCCCTTTGCTTTACTCCAATCTAAGAGCTGAAATTTAAATGTGCCTCCCAATAATGTCAAGTTTGTGTTATTCAATGTATGTTTCAATTTCCTTTACCCAGAATATTTTCTTCTGGATCTGTTCTTTGCTTTCTCAGCATTTGGTGTCAATATTTGCAGTTTGGTTATAATTTATGTATGTTAGATGATTCTTTTTCTAATAAACTTCATTAGTACCGTAAATCTGTTTTTGTTCGTTTTTTCTTCCCTCACGGCCCATTCTTTATTGTGACTGAAAGGAAAGTAAAAACGGGAACGAGGTCTTGACACTACATCCAATATTGTTTCTATTTCTGGGGAAATCACTGAAGAGGAAGAAAGCAAAAGTTAGTTGTATTGTGAGAGTGCTTCATTGGAAAACGCATCAGTATCTGCACACTGCCTTGTGTAAGTAGCTTTTATATTTGCTTTTGAAAATCATCAGAAATGTACTGCGACATGTACAAAATGAAATATGTTAGGATTATAATCTGAGAAGTAAAATGTCTCGACTATCAGTGATGATGCTTTCCCTGTTTTGAACTGTAACAGGTCAGTAACAGCTGGAAGGAGAATGACCTATTCATACAGAGAGCTGCATGACAGCTACGTTTCAAGCAAAAGGGTAGGTCTATCAAACACCATTTTCCACGCATCCAGTCACTGTTAAAAAAAAAAATTGTTTGATTTGTTTTATCATCAGTCATTTTACTGTCATAATGTAAAAGTATGTCTTTAAAAGTCTTCCACCAGCTGTGTAACAATAGCTGTGGCAGTGGGCTGTCTGACTGTACTGGGCATTCTGCTGGCCATCGCTGTGTTGGAAAGACCGAAATCTCCCAAAGCTCACAAGACACTTCCTCAGGATGCTGGTGGTCAAGGCAATTTCTCTACAGACCAGTGCAGGTCAGACCAGCCACAGCAATCTGCGTGTTGACTCATTGTGGATATTATAGTTAAGTTAATGTGTGTTGACTTGTCCGTAATCAATACATACTTACATCCTGTCAGAGGGTGATTTGTATCCCACCACTGTAATATTAAGGCACTTCAACACAAGTGCATTATTTGGTTGAATGTAGGCTACTGTAGTAAAACTCACTAGGTGAACTTGAGACAATAAGCTCAATGTCCAGTCATGTTGACAAGAGTTTATTGTTGAATCCACAAATTGATGAAAGTTCCAATGTTATTTATTCTTTCAGAGGTGAAGATGTTTTTGGTGTAAATTGCACCAAACTGCGTTGATGACTCATGATCATTATTTTTATTATTATTATTATCCCCCCCATTTTCTCCCAATTGTACTTGGCCAATTTCTCCCTGCTGTCCCGGTCGCTGCTCCACGCTCTTGCCGATCTGGGGAGAGCCATAGACTAGCACCATGCTTCCTCTGTCACATGCGCAGTTGCCAGCCGCTTCTTTTCACCTGACAGCGGGGAGCTTCACCGGCAGGACGTAGCACGTGGGAGGATCACGCTATTCACACCAGTTCCCTTCTGCCCCGAACAGGCGCCCCAACCGACCAACCAGAGGATGATTCTAAGTTATGAAGTTTAGAACAAGAAATTTTGTATTGAAATTGACAAACAGTCCAGTCTCCAGTGAGTTCACTCAGCAGGTATCTTTGTTTATCCCTCAGAATAGCCCTTGTGGAGAGCATTCCCCTTCATGTGAAATATAAAGCTAATGTCACCATTGGGATCCCAATGGAAAAAGTCTGGAAAGATCTTCTCTCCATGGCAACAGAACAAATGGACGTGGCATCTTTCTATTGGACTCTAACTGGTGACGATATCAACGTGAACTCCTCCTCTGACCTACCTGTACGTTAAGAAATAAACACTGAATCATTACTCACAAGCATCAAAATAAGAATCTGTTGAATTAAAATAAGCCAATGTCTATTAAATGTCTGTTAAAAGTGTCCTATGATATTGTCAGTCTGAACTCTGGTCTTGTCTTGGCAGGGAAGAGAGATTCTGGAGCAATTTGAAGCTTTGCCCTCCAGAAACGTATCTGTCCGAGTGGTGACCAGCATTCCCTCCATTCAAACAAACTCCACAGATTTGAAGATCTTGAGACAGAAAGGTTTGGAAATATTGTATCACTTTTCAGAAGATACATTCAGTGCAGGATATTTTTTATTTACAGCCATTGGCATTGTCTTTGTGGACCAAAGAAAATATGATTCTGGCCACCTTCCCTCAATTCTCCTTCTCACTGGTTATCTCTAGGAGTGCAGGTACGAAAGGTGAACTTTGGGCACTTGACAAAGGGTGTCCTGCACAGCAAATTCTGGATTGTTGACAGAAAGCATCTATTTATTGGAAGCGCCAACATGGACTGGAGAGCTCTCACAGAGGTAAACAACAAAAATCAACATTTCTAGATGCTTATTTCCAAGCTTCAAACGCATGGCATGACCGTTTCATAACTCCCTTTTGAATCTCTGCTGTAGGTAAAGGAGCTGGGAGTGGTCATCTACAACTGCTCCACCCTGGCAAAGGACCTCCAGAAGATCTTCCAGTCCTACTGGGTGATGGGACGGCCCAACAGCTCCCTGCCGGGGCCCTGGCCCCCACAGTATGATACAGCAATCAACCAAGATCACCCCCTAGTGGTGAAAGCTGATAACGTTTCCAGCAGACTCTTCCTCTCAGTGAGTTCCCTAAGTTTCGGTCTTGGTTCCCTGTAATAATAGTAATAGTAATAATAGTCATGCTGGTGGTGGAAGGGGTGTTGACAAGAACCAAAAAGTTAGAATAGAGCAGAGATGGATTTGATTTTAATGTTGTTAGAGAAATGGCTCAGTTAAAATACAGCACATTTGTCACCATATCACTCAGGAAAACCAGCTAGAAATCAGATTTTAATGTATTTAATTTTAATGTAATGTTTGGTGAGATTCCCTATTTGTGTTGCACCCAAGGGTTCTCCTCCGTCGTTCTGCCCTCTATCGCGGACCCAGGACCTGGAGGCTATTCTCTCAATCATCTCCGGGGCTCAACACTTCATCGATGTAGCTGTCATGGAGTATTTCCCCACCACACGGTTCCTACGGCCTCGGAGGTGAACCTGATCACATTGATCCGCAAAGGGGACCAATTTGTATGTTATCTCATCAAACTGTGTCTGAGTGTCACCTTATTTGCCTATGTTATATCAATTCAACAGATACTGGCCAGCCATTGATGATGCCATTAGGACGGCTGCGTTCGAGCGGCAGGTTAAGATCCGGATGCTGATCAGCTGCGGACGGGACTCTGACCCAGCCATGCTGCTCTTCCTGCAATCTCTAGCCTCAATACACTCCCCCGGCCACAATATCAGCATCCACATAGTAAGACACCACATGAGGAATACTCTGCTATAAATATGTTTCTGACACATTTGTACCAGTGCTTTTGTCCCCCCCCCCCCCACCCCCCCCCCCCCCCCCCCCCCCCTTTTAACGCCTGACTGTCTTTCAGAAACTGTTCATTGTGCCTGTGGGAAACCAGTCTGACATCCCATATTCCAGAGTCAGCCATAATAAATACATGGTGTCTGATAAAGTTGCCTATGTTGGTGAGTAACAGATTCGCTTTAGGGTTATTTTTATCCACATTAATGGTTGAGCTCAAACTACTACTACATACCCTTGTTGCATGTGAACCAGCTAATGATTGACTGGCCGACACTGTGTTCACCAGGGACCTCCAACTGGTCAGCAGACTACTTTTCCACCACAGCTGGAGTGGGTCTGGTGGTTTCTCAGCATGGCCCTCATGCTGAGCGGAAGGCCGACTTGCAGAGCCAGCTCAGTGCAGTGTTCGACCGGGACTGGACCTCCCAGTATGCTGTGCACCTCGTTGACCTGGGACACCACCCAGACTGTGCACTATCAAAAGGATAGAGAGCCTCATTTATAAGAATACATGAACTGGGTACTTGGATAATTCGTTAATTCCTTTTTCGAATTATCCAAATGTACCCAGACCATATTCAGTTGTGACTCATGAAAAATGATGTTATCATGATATCAAGCAGTTCACATTGATCTTTTTATTTTTTAGCTGCGACCAGCAGCTCTGTAAGTCACTCTGTTGGTTGTTTGTCCACAATCACTCGGTTGGTTGGTTGGTTGGTTGGTCGGTCCACAAAAAGTTTTCACCCTAGGTAGGTAGGCAACCTATGCCACATATGGCTCTTTAACCTGTCTCCAGTGGCTCCCCATGTGGCTTTGGCCAAATGTATATGGAAATGAATATTTGTTTTTGAAATGTTTTTTTTACTACTTATTGTTGTAGGCCTAAGGTGATTCTTACATTCTCCAATTGTAAAATGTGTAGCCTATACACTGAAGAAAAAAGTAACATTTCTGTCAACTAACGTGTGTGTAATGCTAGTTTAGTGGCAGCTTAGGGGATAGTAAGGTGTGGAAAGCTGTTCACGGATGGTGAATATATGAAAGAATAGTTAATTAAAATGTTCTGACTTCAAAAACAAAACTGAGATAGTTCAGAGAAAGAGGCAGAGTAGGGTGGGCTGCCACTGCAATCCTACACTTAGGAAATTTGCATTATGTGGTCACAGCGCTTGTTTATTTGATTGTGTGATATATAACTAATTTCCATAATTATCCAAGACATGAATGGTAAAGGCATAATATTAGGCTACTCGTATTCTTTGAAGAGACTGTGTGAAGAAATTGTGGATAAGGTCAATTGGCATTTTTATGAAAGAAACCGTCACATCATGTTTGTACCAGCTGTTTCATCGACATAATCAACTGTCTGGCTAGTGGCTTCACACCCTGTACACCTCTACCTATGAATAAGCTCCTTGGCTTTACTGTTATTTGTTTTATAAGATTTACACCGTCTCTAATGCATCATAAAATAAAGGCTGTTAAAGTGTTAACGTTTGTATAGCAAAATGATTTTGTTTTACCCCATGATTTTAGCCGGAGAGTTTGCTGTGATTCCTCCCCCCAGTAGATGGCAGTAGATGAAAATGAAGCCCCCAAATGGGCCGGCGCAGGGCGGGGCTCCGTGTTGTAGTGGTAGTACCTACGTGTGCTTCACGGCTAGCTTGCCTGAGAGTGAGCTAATTTTCTAACTGTAGAATTGAAGTTTGAATCATGGTGCTTCTTGAAAACGATTCGGTAAGATAGACAATATAATATTACATTCTGGTTGCATTTTTACATCGTCATACCTGGTTGTTTTTGTTGCTGCATTGTAAACTTGAAAAAGCCACACTGTCTGCTTTAGCTTGCTGTGGTAACGTTCGACAAGCTAGCTGACTCGTTAGCCTGATAGTATCACTTTAACGTTAATATCGGTTTTCCAACTGAGACACTCAGAGAGAGGTGAGATAGGCTCTGTGGCAAACATGTACACTGCTTTCTAACTCTGAAACAACTCCCTTGTCAAATTAATTGGGGTTTAAATTAGCGTTAGATAAAGCTAAGTTAGGCTAACATCTGGTAACGTGCATGAGGGCAGTAACGTGAAAAGGGCCACTCAGACTAGCATAATTACAGTTTTAGAAGTGGCCGTGCTTTGATGCAATCTGAATATTGATTGTACTCAGAATAATAATGTTTCTTTGCCTTCCATTCTTTAGTTTCTGACCGAGCTCACGCGGCTGTTCCAGAAATGCAGAACCTCCGGTAGTGTTGTCATCACATTAAAGAAATGTAAGTGGGGTGTCCCTGGGTGGTTGGCCAACATTATGAGATCCAGTCAAAAATATTTTAGTCCTGAAAGACCGCCACGAGTCGCCTTTTCCCTACATCAGGGGTTTTCAAATACTTGCACTGTGGGCCTCCCCCAACACAAAGCTTGGAAAAAGGTGCTCCCATAGACACTAAACAATTGAACCAAGATAGCCTGATATTGCTGTTTTGACATACCGGTACTTCAGAGTTGCGACTACACCAAATGCATGAAGAGGTCTGTCCGAAGGCATTTACGGTATTTGTTTCTGACTCTGGGAAAGTGAGAAAAACTGTGCATTTCCCCAAAACTACTGTATCTCTGAACTATCTCTTTAATCAAATCACACACATCTAGGCTATTCTATGTGATCTCCTTTTGATAAATGTAATTTTTTTCACTTCAATCACTGAACCTCCCCACCTGAAACTGCTTGGACCCCCCCTGGGGAGGCCCGCCTCCCACTTTGAAAACCTCTGCCCTATATCTAACAGCTGGCTTGGGTTGTTTCTCTCCTCTCAGATGATGGCAGGACAAAACCAGTTCCCAGAAAAGGCAAGGCTCACACAGAATCATTTGAAGACAACAAATGTCTCATCAGAGCGTCTGACGGCAAGAAGAAAATCAGCACAGTGGTGAGCCTCCTACGTTTCCCATGTTCTTATGTCGAAGCTACAACACTATCATCAGCTGTTGAGCTTTAGCACACTGCTGAATTCCAATTTCATTTCATTTTCAGGTCAGCACCAAAGAAGTGATCAAGTTTCAGATGGTAGGTTTTCTAATACGCTTGCATGGAAAGTGTTTTCATTTTGATGTTGTAAGAAAACCGTATTAATGTGGTAGCTTCTCTACTGAGCAATTCTACTTCTTGCTGATACTGAGCATTAGTTTCTTTTGAAATAGGTTGGGTTAGGTAGGTTTGGATAAACTCATATGGAACGTGCCTGAATTAGAGAGAGAGAGAGAGTCTAGGTTTTATAAAGAGGTCCTTAAAAGTGCTTGAATTTACCCTACCAGAATCTGAGTTCGTGCCTTGTTTGTCCATCACATCTCAAAATTGCTGGGTTCACGTTATATATATATATATATATATATATATATATATATATATATATATATATATATATATATGTGTGTGTGTATATATATATATATGTTGGTCTCGCCTTAGTTTCAAGATGAAGACCAGTCACGTTACCTCACATCACTATATCACTACGTGTGACTCATCACCCCATCCTCAATAGCCAATCAGCCTCTGTCAACATGCCAATATGACGTCACTGCCGAGGCTATGAGGTGGCAGTACATATAGCCATGCTCAGCGCGTCATCATCCTCTTTCCCTGATCCTTCACCTCCATGGTCGCTGTACCTGGGCAGGTCGTATCCCATCCTCTGAAGCTGCGTTTCGCCCCACGCACCTAGACCGGCTCCAGTGACTTACGCGCACGCAGCACTGGAAGGGGAATGCTTGTTCGACCGGCTTACCTTGGAGCATTACTACCAACCTAGACCGGCTACAGCGACTTACGCGCATGCGGCACTGGAAGATGAACGCTTGTTCGACCAGCTTACTTCAGAGCATTATTACTGCTGCCGCTATAACTTTAGACCGGCTCCAGCGACTTACATGCATGTGGCGCTGGAAGAGGAACGCTTGTTCGACCGGCTTACTGCGCAGCATTCCTACTGCTGCACCTGGCTTACTTCGGAGCATTACTACTGCTGGCGCTATAACTTTAGCACCCCCCCCCCCCCGGCGTAAGGACTCTGTGGTAAGATGCCTCTCTTCTTGTGGTGAGAGAGGGCATCTGCTCAGACTAGGATAGAGAATCCCCCCCCCCCCCCCCCCCCCCCCCGTAGGGAATTCTTCAGGAGTCAAGATGTTGGTGGTGGACTGGGGAGGTGGGTGGGGCGAAACGCAGCTTCAGAGGATGTGATACGACCTGCCCAGGTACAGCGACCATGGAGGTGAAGGATCAGGGAAAGAGGAGATTCTCTATCCTAGTCTGAGCAGATGCCCTCTCTCACCACAAGAAGAGAGGCATCTTACCACAGAGTCATTACGCCATAGAATTAGTTGCCATGCCATTTCATGCCATAGAACTAACCACCATGCCATTCGTGAATAAAGCTCGCTTGTTAAACTTTACCCACTGGTCTCTCATGATTGAAATATATATATATATATAGTGGCTTCTATATATATATATATATCTATATCCAGTGTGTAAGAAATTACTGGAAACAAATTTGCATTAGAGGACTTAAATGTATGAGACTGGAATATGTGAACATCTTTGTGAATTATTGGCCCGTAATTTAATTTAATAGATAAATAATTTGTCCTTGAAAAGTGCTTGAAATCTATCATTACAAAAGAGTGGCAGGTAGAATAGTGATTTAATATTGTTTATCCATCAACTTGATTGTTGAAGTCTTCTTTGCAGGCATACTCCAACCTCCTTAGAGCTCACATGGATGGACTTAAGAAGAAAGATAAGAAAAGCAAAAGCAAGAAAACCAAAGCCACCCAATGAGCAACAGACTCTTCTATACCTTGGGTACCTAGACTGGTATGTACCATCTGAGGGAGTGGGGGAGGGCTCCACCTGGCCTGCAGCCCCTTCCAGCTGACTCCTCTGTCCACCTAGCGACTGTTTTGATATCATGCCATCGTTTGCACGAGAACGTCTCATCCCGGGCCGTTCAGTGCCATTGGTGGATTGGAGCAGGAAACCTGAGGATTTCTAAATACTCATGCAGGAAGTCAAGATTATTGAGTCACCATACACCAACATGTCTGCTTTGGAACCAAGTTACCAACTGCTGTGTCGCTTTTGGAGTGGCCAACATGGAACCCAATGATTAATTGCCTTCCATAATATTTCATTTAATTATCGTCCCTATTTATATTTTGTTTAGAGCTAACATAAGAGTTGTGTTGGCATGTCTCAATTTGAATCCATCTCTATACAGATTTGGTGTTGAATTTCCAACTTAAATGATTTTTTTGTTTGTTTTTTAATAAGGAGAAATTTAAGCATAGGTGCTCAGAAATGCGTAAATCAGTCTGACCTCATAGTGGTGCCATACTATTATTTGAGGATTTATTTTTTTCTTTTTAAATCGACATGGAGACATTTGACATGGCTTTATATAAGAGATAATAATGGACTTGCTATTGTGCCCTTTTTTTAACAAGAGGTCAACTGAGTTCACTGTAATAAACCTCTATAAAATGCAGAGTTTAGCTTAATTTAACATGCATAATTCAGTTGTAAATAGGAAACCACTTTGGAAGGAGGTCATGACTGAGTTAAGTGGAACAAAATTTATTCAAGTAGATTAACTGAAACACTCATTTGAATTTTGAGACAGCGAAGTATTGACTGTAAATCTAACAACGTGAATTATGTTTATCCGTTACAAGTCAGATACAACTACAGCCGGCATATTTCTTCAGCCATGTGTAATATCTCATGCTACGGTGTGTCCAAATCTCATTGGAGAGAAATATAGCGGGTTTTAAGTTGAGAAATAAAGTTATTTGTTAAAATTCCAAATTCACTGCATTTTTGTTCATTCTGATAAAATAGCAAATGGAGGTTACCCCAAACAAAGGGTCACAGTGGTCTTCCTCTCAATTGCCTTCAGCTTGGTAAATGTCAGTAATGTAGAAAATAAGACTGTAAATACACTATACATAGCCACAATTCTGTGCTACACTTGTAAAAACAGTCTAAGGTGCGGGCCGTGCGGCAGAGCCAGCAGTGTTCTTGTCTTGTCTCTCCTTCCGTGAGGCTGCTAGATGGCGTTGTCGGTTGCTCTCCTCCTGGTATCCCTGCTTCATTAGGCCGGTCACAAACAGGAACATCATCTGGGTCAGAAGCAACAGTGAAGTGAGTCAGGAATGAGTTACAGTACAAACTGAAAAAATATTCATTCATTTAACCCATTGATACCTGATGCAGCATTTGCGTGTATATCCCTCATTTGTGTGTATCCCTTTAAGACCTCTTAAAGGGATACACACACAAATGCTGCATCAGGTATCAATGGGTTCATTCAGCGGCACTGACAGGAGAAGTTGAAGCATAGGTGCTCAGAATGCGTAAATCAGTCTGACCTCATAGTGGTGCCATACTATTATTTGAGGATACACATCAATACTGCTGGGCAGCAATCAAACTCTGGGCCACTGGGTCACACTTCTTAAGACAGGTTTTTTTCAGAGCATTTCAATCTTTGCTTTAGGTCAGTGGTCTTGGCTGTCTCCTTTCAAAATTGACTGAGGCTCGAACCTACAACCTCAAAATTGACTGAGGCTCGAACCTTCAACCTCAAAATTGACTGAGGCTCAAACCCACAAGCTCAGTACTTCTGAGCAGTAATCCAACTCTCTGAGCCACACCTTTCCGTTTGGCTGTCGCCGTTTAAAACCGACAGGCTCGACCCCACGAGCTCAATACTGCCAGGCAGTAATCCAACTCTCTGAACCACTGTCACACTTGACAGGTTTTCTCAGCGCTTTTCAGTCTTTCGTCTAGGTGTCCATTTTCATAACTTTTTAAACTGACTGAGGCTCGAACCCTCAACCTCAAAACTGTCATGTAGCTGACAAACTCTGAGCCACTGAGTCAAGTCATTTCTGTCAGAGCTTTTCAGTCTTCACTTGGGAAGTTCTTCAAAGTCCAAGCTTTCACTGAGGCTCAACCCCAAAACCTCCAAATTGTGGTGTGGCAATAGGTGTAATTTATGATGGGGACATGTCCCGACCATTTTTCAACACAAAGTGACACCCTTGTGTACTCAGATGTCAAATATGGTCTGACAGAGAATTCTGGAAATTTTAGTCTTGAAAAGTATGGAATTTTGAAATGGAAAATGTGTAGGAACCCTGATTACAGTAACGTAATGTCATTTTCTGAACTTACCAGACTGTTCTAACTGTTCTATTATTTGACTTTACTCAATTAGTCATAATATAAAAGATATAAGATTTTTGATAAATAATCATTGGTAATTTGGATATAATATCCACATTACTGATGATTATTTATCAAAAATCTCATTGTGTAAATATTTTGTGAAAACACCAATTAGACTATTTCACTTCCCACCCACTTCACCCATTTTGTGTCTAAAAGGCAGGAAGTAACGCAGGTGCAAGCAAGACATTAATTAGGGTTTCCAACTTCCAGTCATTTAGGTGTTCCAGTGCCGGGGCTCTAATTAGTGTCTTGCTGGCATCTGTTTTACTTCCTGCCTTTTAGACACAAAATGGGTGAACTGGGTGGAAAGTGAACTAGGTTGATGGTCATCCCCATAACCTCAAAAATAACCTCAAAAATGCCATGCAGCTGTAAAAATGTGTGAGCTACTGAGTCTCAAGTTCAAGGTCACCTCACGTCCACCTGGAGCCTACAAGTGAGCACTCGGCGAATCCTCTCTTGTCATCATCTGTTACTATTGACATGTATGATGGTTCCACTCATCAAGCCTGTTTCACCGGCCGTTTACACAGGATGGCTTCCTGGAAAAACCTCTGCCTGACAGCCACGTGTGGCTGAGAAGTGCCTCTTACCTTCCATGCGTCCTCCAGCTCAGCGGTACACTTCTCCTTCAGAATGGGATGGACTGAATGAATGAATTCTGTTCCGACATACTGGAAAATAATTAATCCAATATGAGTCATTTAATCATGATATGATAAACAATGTCCTGATGCTGTGGTGAGTCTTGACTGGTGTTCAATTGTTGTGTCATGCCGTTGTGTTATTTAGTACAGTAAATGTGTTTAATCTTTTGCAGGGGTTGTTTTTGGGAGGGCAATTCATTCAACTAGTTTTGATTTTAGGAGTCTCACCTTCAACTAACCATACCATATTGGTGAGACTAGAGGGACATCAGTTGAAATTGGAGTGTGTGTACCGGTACTCTATTTTAAACAACACAGCATGGCAATAATGAAACTGCTGCTCTGTGCCATTGATTGGGATTATCAGGATCTTACACTGTAATATTTAGGTGGGGCGTTGTAACCATAATGGCTTTTCCCAAGCCCCAGAGCCAGAGCCTCCAGTTTTTCCAGCTGGTCCAGTCGAGCCACACTTTTCTCGATGAAGGACATCACCCTGAAAGAGACACATCACGGACAGAGACTGAGGATGATTGACCTGGACATGAATTCACCAATAATCGACCATGAACTCTCACACATCCACTGTAGATAATGTGTGCCACTTGAGTGAAATGTTATATGGTCTCTCCTGTTTCTAAATATATGTGAACCATTTCGTTTGAACAAGTAAATCTATTGTTATAAGCATTTTACGAAATGTCTATGGGAAAATGAATGGCGGAGGAAAATCTCTGGTACAGTGCTGAAGCAGGAAGTAGGCGGTCACTTTGCATCTCTATATGGTTCCCTTTACTTCCCTGCCCTGCCCTATATGATACTATGCTATAATATACTGTACTGCAGGGATACTCTAACTTGATTTGCCCGGGGGCCACTTTTGTGAAATGATAGAAAGTCAGGGGGGCAGTTAATAAACAAACCACATACATTTTTCTGTAGCGGATTGTAGGTTTTTGGGGTGTCAGCCGGAGTTTAGTCTGACAATGTTGTGCACACCGGATAGTTAGGTTAAGTACTGTACATACATAAGTGCCTGGGTAGCAAGCAGACAGCAGTATTTGACAATTTAGCAGCTAAATCATAGATTATTGAAAGATATTCCATATTCCAGACTGAAATGCTATAACAGAAGTAGAGTATTGGCCAGAATGACATGAACATTTGGACACTTATTCAGCGGGTATCTTGCATGTTGCATTCAGGTGCACTGTAAAACTGTAAAAAAGAAAAATGAAATTCCATCGCGGGCCGAAAGTTGAGTATCACTGCTGTACTGTATACTGTACTGTACTGTGATGGGCTGAACTCTGTGCTATACTACCCTTGTCAGGGCTGGTTTGTCCTGTGTTGAGCTGGTGAGAGTGGGTGACTGACCGCAGGCCGTGTGCCCTCAGCTCCCGGCTGGTCCGCAGCACCTCCAGGTCCCCCACATCTCGGAACAGGAAGAAGACATCTTTGCATTCAGGATGGGTCTCAAACAACCTGTTACCAAGACAACAGTAAGCAGGCGTCATAAAGAGCATCTGAACCAGGCCGACACAATCATCCCCACACCAAAACACCCCCTCCCAAGTCCAATGAAGAAGATTACATCTTCATTCTACCTCTGCCTCACTGCTTTCTCTCCGCCTCATTCCTTTAATAGAGATCTGATTGTGCCTTTTTGATCATATGCCTCTTCCATCTGAATCTGCTTCTTCTCATCATTGCTGCCCTCCACTCCAGTTTTACTCCCAACACCTGCAATCAGCAGCAGGGCACGGTGAATCTGGGAGTTTGTTAGCGCCGCGCTGCCCTGCCCTGCCAGACGGAGTCAGAGTTAAATGGAGCCTCTTCCTCTTTGATTTAACCTAAATCAATTTCCTTAATCAGAGAGTTTAAGCATGCTGCTATCCAATCAGAGAGCCTCTCAGCCTCCAGCTGAGTTATCTGTGATTAGTCATACTACCAGCACACACAGTTCCCTTTGAATGTGTCTTCTACTGCACTCCACTGAGATGCAAGGCTCGTGGTAATTGTGCTTGATCAGACAGTATATAGTTTAGTGATGCAATTGGAATAGGAGAGAGGGAAATTATATGCATCAAATCAAATGCTGATGCACCTGATTCACATTTACTGAAGAGGACTATATTGGTCTAAGCAGGGGTGGCCAAACTATGGCCCTCTGGTCATTTTTAAGTGCCCCGCCATGAATTTTGGAGAAAACAAAAAATTATATATATATACCGATATATATATATATATATATATATATATATGTGTGTGTGTGTGTGTGTGTGTGTGTGTGTGTGTGTCTTTGTCTTTGCCATGTAGGCCCTAGGCTTTTGAACACCCTGCCTGAGGAACTTCTTAAAAACATATTTTTACTGGCAGGTTTTCTTGTATTGTGCTTGTAGACGGCTTGGTGAAACCTTGACCTTACGCGCAGGCCACAGATATAACATGGCCTATGGTCTATATAGGGCAGGGAAGTCTCGAGGGCTACGTTGATTCAATGTGATGGTGACACAGTGCCCAACTGCCTCAAGCAAGGAAACTGTACATATCCCTCAACCTCCACCACCATGTCCCTCTGTCTACTGACCCACAGCTTTTCATTCACGCACACACTAATCATGTCATATCACATCTTAACAGCATTACATAATGTACAGCCTCCCGTAGTACAAAGATTAAAGGCATAGACTATGAATTGCTTCCAGTAAAAACAGCACAGCGGGAATCACCTGTATTTGTCCCCCTTTGCTTACTGTAGCCTATTAAGTAGCCTATGTTTCTCAGCAAGGAAATAGTTTTCTTTCAGATTTCTATAACATGAATACTGGAGGAGAGAGCACATTATGGGTGCCAAAATACTTCTGAATAAAGCGAGTGGCACCAATTAAAATTCCACTTGTGCAATAGTCCTATGCATGCTAGCCTTTGTCCTCACAAGATACAGTGGAACAAAACCCCATGCTGTCTACATGTTCTACCACATGGTATGTTAACGGTGTTGGTGCAGTGCAGCTCTTGGTAGCACTCTCAACATTAACGAAGCAAAAGCAAATTTCACAGTCATTTAGCCTCTGCCTTTCCTCTAAAATAAGACACAATAATTAATCCAAAAGCCCACTTACACTGAGGTGCAAGCATTCATGAAAAGGCTTTTAAAGCATCTCACCTGGTGAACATAATAACCCCAACTTTGGCGATATCGTCCCGGATAACTTTCCATGACTCCTTGATCATCTGGATCTGGTCATCGCTGAGATGCGCAGCCTCCGCGTTCTTATCTTCAAGCTCTGGTTTCAGAATCAGAATCAGAAAAACGTTATTGATCCCCAAGGGGAAATTGGGACATGCTACAGTTGCTCGTAGCCTACTCAGGCATGGAAAAATATCAACATAAGCATCAAACATAAGAGACAGGACTGTTCCATACAATGAAATAGAATACAATAGAATAGAAGTCTCGCTGCCAGACCTGATAATGTGCAGCCCATTCTTCGCAAGCAGGCTACAAGACCGCAACGAGGAATTTGTGCCAATATAAAAAATATTTTTTTTTGATACTGGATAAATTGATTCTGTGCGTGAGATGGACGCTGCTGTTCCTGGCATCTGGTTCAAACTCCAGTCCAGATGCGCTCTGCGGCATCAATTCAAAATAGCTACTTATCACTGAGGCTGCATATTTCCCGTTTGTGAGGCTATAAACATCACCTTGTTATATATAAACAGTCTGCTCTTTGTGATTATAGTTGCTACCAATCACAAATGTCTATAGCCTACTCAAAATGTAATAGTTATAATAACAATAGACTTTCGCGGCATAGTGCTTTCTAAACAGTTTGTGCTTTAAATACAATGTTTATTTGTTTATTAAAAAGGATCCTCCGTCTAGAACGTCATAGTCTTCCTGGGGGCCATGGACAACAAAATACATTACATGTCAGACAAACAATGAAATAGAATACAAAAAAACATGTCATATAAGAATAAAAGAAGAAGGATGAAAGAAGAAGAAAGAGTTCAAAGTAGGCTATAGAATCAGAAAAACAATGTAGCGTGGTCCTCAAGCCCACTGTTAGCGTGGACCAATTTTAACAATCAGAACATGGGAAATCTATAAAACAGACTTCACAAGGGGCCAGATGCGACCCGCGATATGGTGCGGAGTGTCCCCCCGACCTTTTTCTAATTCACAATGAAAACTAACGTGAAATAATAAAGTTTGCTATAGCCCACTCACAAATCTGCCACCAAGCCCCAGAAGCCCCCTTGAGCAAGCATTTTAGTATATTTTTTATTTTTAAATAAACAAATGTGTAAAGTTAATAACCAGGTTTGAATTTATTTGGTAATTGCTAAAAATATATGTATACAACTGCCCAGCAGGAATACATACAATACATAAAAAAAAATCATTGAGGTTGAGAACACAAGAGAACACAATAGCACATCAGGGACCATATGTTGGAATTAAGTGTTTACACGTTTACATGCTATCCCTTGGATCTTTTATTGTCTCTATACCATGAATAAAGTCAGTCAATCAATCAATCAATCAATCAATCAATCAATTAATCAATCAATCAATCAAAAGGCTTATTTCCATTGTGGACTTTCTTACTCTGATATTAACCTAACCAATCAGCACTCCTCATGCCTAAACCTAACCAGTCATCAAAGCATGCTCGTTTTAGTTGAATACCAATATAAAGTATGATTGAATGTGGCAGCTCTCAATTTTCTGACCACTAGAGGGAGGGCTGGGCAATTTATCAATTTTATAGGCTATTGCTATTGTGATATGAGACTAGATACAGTGTTCAGTTTTCAATGATGACAGCCAGAGGAAAGAAACAAAAGCGCCCAGAGATTAGCTATGTCCAACGGAGTCGACTTGACTATTTCTAAATTGACTGAAAGCTAAAATATAGCCTTTTCCAGATTTTGACCTATAGCCAGGCACTTCAAAAGTCATACAGTGAGAAATACAGCATCAGTGGCAGTGCCTTTGTGGTTCACTGTCTGTCAGCTGCCTCCAGAGGGAGAGGTTGTGTGGGTAACGCTTTAGAATACAGCCCGCAAATAACCATGTAACTACAGGATAACAAGGCTGTACTTATAGTGTAACTACAGGGTAACAAGACTGTACTTATAGTATAACTACAGGGTAACAAGGCTGTACTTATAGTGTAACTACAGGGTAACAAGATCTGTACTTATAGTATAACTACAGGGTAACAAGACTGTACTTATAGTGTAACTACAGGGTAACAAGACTGTACTTATAGTATAACTACAGGGTAACAAGGCTGTACTTATAGTGTAACTACAGGGTAACAAGATCTGTACTTATAGTATAACTACAGGGTAACAAGGCTGTACTTATAGTGTAACTACAGGGTAACAAGGCTGTACTTATAGTACAGGGTAACAAGACTGTACTTATAGTATAACTACAGGGTAACAAGATCTGTACTTATAGTATAACTACAGGGTAACAAGACTGTACTTATAGTATAACTACAGGGTAACAAGACTGTACTTATAGTATAACTACAGGGTAACAAGACTGTACTTATAGTATAACTACAGGGTAACGAGATCTGTAGGCTACTTATAGTATAACTACAGGGTAACAAGACTACTTCTAATGTTTCTTATGAACTATGATTGAAATAAAATGTCATATGTATATGCCTAGTGGATGAAATTCAACTTGGTTGCTAAGAGTTGCATGTTGGGCAATTTGAGTAATTACCATAATGAGCGAATTAATTGCCAAAACTGGAAATTAGCATGAATTATATAAATAGTGAGGCTGAACCCAGGAAATTATTATACTGTATTGTTGCTTTTAATCAATTTAGAAAGGTGATCTAGAGTCTAAATTGATGTTTGGAAGTCCAGAAATTAATCTCTTGCCATAACCCATGTCTACTTAACTATTTCTAAATTGACTAAGAGCTCAAATATACAGTAGCCTTTTCCAGATTTTGACCTATAGCCAGGCACTTCAAAAGTCATACAGAGAGAAATACAGTCATATAGAGAGAAATACAGCATCAGTGGCAGTGCCTTTGTGGTTCACTGTGCATGTCAGCTGCCTTCAGATGGAGAGGTTGTGAGTTCTTATCTGGGATGCACAGACTGAAATTTCATGTGTTTTTTGAGGCAGCAACCTTATTTGTATTTGAATAAAAACGTTTAGTTTTTATTACATACATATTTGGGGGGGGGGGGCATTTCTGTCTTTATTTAGATAGGACAGTAGGCACTAGGCAGACAGGAAAGGTGAGGATAGAGAGAGGGGATGATATGCGGCAAAGGACCTCAGTTTCGGATTCGGACCCGAGCCTCCGTCGTATGTGCTACCAGGTGAGCCACCTGACAGTATCCTGCAGTCTTTATATGTCACCTGGACCAGATCTTTCCAGGTACTAAATTGGCTGGGATCCAGTAGATCTGGATGCTGATTGATCTGTGTGAGGCCACCAAACAGGTTTCCTCGAGTCAGGGAGTGGTGTGTGTGTGTGTGTGTGTGTGTGTGTGTGTGTGTGTGTGTGTGTGTGTGTGTGTGTGTGTGTGTGTGTGTGTGGTGAACAGGCCATAACGAGAAAAGCTCTGTTCCATCTGTGAACTTCTGTCAGCTGTTTTTACTCTGATGGGTTTGGCTCCAGTTTGGATCTTGTTATCGGTTTCTCATCTTGCTGCTGATTCCTCTGATCCATGTCCACTGCCAAAGCTATAAAGACCATGAGCTAAACTGAGGGACTGCTGGTTACACTTCAAGCCTTGGCAAGTGGCACACCCATCAAAGTCTGAGGACCCAGAGGGAGATTTCAAGGGTGTAGTTGATGTGCAGATGATTGAATGGCAAATGATGATGGTTTTATGATGGG
Organism: Poromitra crassiceps; assembly: GCF_964638095.1. NCBI lineage: Eukaryota > Metazoa > Chordata > Actinopteri > Beryciformes > Melamphaidae > Poromitra > Poromitra crassiceps. The sequence continues at coordinate 39,254,561 of NC_139625.1, read as the reverse complement.
CTTTTAGACACTTAACAAAAACCTTTTTTCTAGTGGCAAATAAATAAGAAGTTACCCTGGCCCAGCAGTCAAATCACCTGGCCTAATGGACAAGGTGTATGATTTTGAATCAGAAGACTGAGGGTTTTAGTCCCTTTGTGGTAAACTTTCTAGTTCAGCAATTCCAGAAGTTTATTTTAGAGCTTCAGGCATTATAACTGTGATAACTGGTAGCACCACGTTAACAATGCCAAATGTCAATGATGTATGTATTTTATTTTATTTTCCTATCTCTGAGCCTGTTTGTCTTGTTCGTTTATTGTTCTATTAAAAAATGTAAAAAAAAAATCCACAATGGAAAGAAGCCTTTTGATTGATTGACTTTATTCATGGTTATAGAGACAATAAAAGATCCAAGGGATAGAATGTAAAATAGTCCATGGGCCAGACCAGATATCGGTACCATCTGGGTGGGCAAAACTTTACCTATACTAAATTAATTATAGGGTCAATATAAGTAAATTAATATATGATAGCCTTTCCACAGGAGTAGCTTTTCATATTTATTGGACATTTTCTTATTTCCCCCTATTTAGTCCATGGGCCAAACACAAAAATTGCACATATCGGTACCAGTCAATGGACAAATTCTAATCATGATTTTTGAACAGGTATATATCCATAGATGATATTTTAGTATGATAGCCTTTGCAGAATGGCAGCTTTGTCACAGTTATCGGCTCATGAAGTTAGCCAGCCCTTACAATAAATTCGATTCTAGGTGCTGATGCATAACCTATTTTAGGCTCAGGACCTTTAACCATGTTCTATGAGAACATGTTTGACAACATTTTAAAGGGTAGCTTCTTAGCTTTCATTTGAGCTCAGTTGTGAGTCTGTCTGACAAATAAAGAGCTCACATGGGCTCTTCAAAGTGTCAGTGACATTCATTTTTCCACAGTTTTCGCCTAAATTATAGTCTTTATTTCAGCACTGTGGCATCTAGGAACATCACAGACACAAACAACAAACACTGGAATACTCATAGGACTATAAGGATTCAGAAAAGGTATAATCAACGCATACTATCCCATCGTGAGGGGTGAATTTGACCCTTTGAATTTGGTAGAAGAATGCCTTCTCGAGGGAAATGGGCCAGAACCCAAAATGTAAGATATCGGTACCATCCGGGTGGACAAATTCTACTTGTGATTTTTTTAATTTCCTATTCATCCCTAGATTATGTTTTTATATTATAGACCTTGATGACCATGGTAACTTATTAACCACCCCTCTTAAATTATGGACTTATGGGAATTATGGGAAATCATCTTTCTTTCATTATATCCTCTCCCTGGGGTGTCTGGACTACTGACTGTTAATATTATATGTCTAGATATAGGCATGCTATCCTATGATACTATACATACCATACCATACTATACTATACTAGATAGATAGATATGCTATACTTAATTGTCTACTAAATTGGCACATTTCCCAGTCAAAAAGAGGGTAAATTGGCACGCTTTTCAGTCAATTTTCTTTTTATTTGTGTTACGGTATATGTACAGCTACATTCAAAATGTTTCCAGTCTTTCAACACAATATTAGGACAATCTACCCTTCCTGAGACCATGTCATCCACTAGGGCAACACCATCATCGTCATTCACATCTGAGTCTGTCAGCTGTGCAGCAAGCTCTTCTTCACTGTGTTGGTTGGCACATGTTTGTAGTTTGCACAGGTTTGTGCATTTCAGACCGTTATTGAGACATGTGCACTCTGGTGGTTTGCACGACCTCACACACTTGCAGGAGAGCAACTGCAAGACGGCACCTGGTGCTGGGGAACCGTGCATCCACTGGATTTCAAGCTGCCCCTCATCATCTGTGGTCCACCTATCGTCCTTAAAGTACACTCCATTGTTGATATCATGGAAAACTCCTTTGTGAATCCACTCAGTCCAGACCAATATGAGTTTGTCAGCTTGTCAACTGCAACTGTTGCCCTGCCAGATGTAGCTAACCTGCATGATTCCAGCCACAACATCCAGCAGTGGAGGAAACGGCTCTACAGCGCTGCCAGCAAAGCCAGTCTGATCAAATTCTTGTTTGAGGAATGGAAAGGACCCAAACACAGATAGAAACTACAAGACAAGGCCTTATATGTTACCTGTGAAGTAGTCTGCTTCAAAATCAACAAGAACCAATGGGAGGAGGTAACACAGCTCAAATCCTCTCAGGAAGAAGCTGACACTGCATGCTAATGCATGCTCTCCATGTAGCAGAGTCTGGCTTCAAGGCAGTGATCATCATGGCAGACACAGATGTCCTGCTACCGACTCTGGGTTGGAGCAAGGACATCCCATGCCCAATGTACCAAAAATGTGGAACACAGAACAAGACAATGTTCCAGGACATCACCAAACTATGCAAATCACGCGGCGATAGTACTGCTGGTGCCTTGATTGGCATGCGCACGTTCACTGGCTGCAACACTGTCAGCGCATTTGTAGGACACAGAAAAGTGGGCACCCTGAACAGACAGGACATATCAAGAAGCCTTCCTTGAGCTCGGCCGTGCTTGGGATGTCTCTAATGAGCTCTTCAAGAAGCTGCTGGAAATCATGTGCCACATGTATTATGTATATGTACCCTCTACACACATTACAGATGTCAACCTCCTCCGATACCAACTTTTCTGCACCATACGTGGGGAGGTCGAGTCCAGCCAGCTTCCACCATTTGAGGATTGGCTATTAATGCATTCCATTCATGCAAACGATCAGACTGCAATCTGTAGACGGTCTCTTCAAACCCAGCCATCTGTACCAAGCCCCAAGGACCATGGGTGGACCACAGACGATGAGGGACAGCTTGAAATCCAGTGGATGCACGGTTCCCCAGCACCAGACTGTTTTGCAGTTGCTCTCCTGCAAGTGTGTGAGGTCGTGCAAACCACCAGAGTGCACAGGTCTCAATAATGGTCTGAAGTGCACAAACCTGTGCAAACTACAAAAATGTGCCAACCAGCACACTCAGATGTGGATGACGATGATGGTGTTGCCCTCATGGGCGGCATGGTGTCTCAGGAAGGGTAGATTGTCTTAATATTGTCCTGAAAGACTGGAAATATTTTGAATGTAGCTGTTCATATAATGTAACACAAATAAAACTATTTTTGGCACTTTCCTGGTTTTGAACGACAGCAGTCCATAATTTAAGAGGGGATAAGCACTAATAAGCTACCAGTCATCAAGGTCTATCATATAAAAACATAATCTAGGGTTAACACTTTGAGTGCCACGGCCCTTGGGCAAAAGGTTGCTTGCTGTGCCACATAGGCCGCAATGCATTTTAAAACAGTCATATAATTTCTTTAATAATTACTATGTAAACACTGAACACGCACAAATAACGATGAGACTCTCTTCTATCACCTGCAAAAAAAAGTTTATTGATCCCATTTTCCGTTCTTTAGTTATGAGCCGGAGAAGATAGCTTGATTGAACGAAAAACAGACCTTTTTTTCTATGAGCTGAGATAATGAGCCTTTTGTGAAATTAAACATTTCAAGCACATCACTGACTCTGAAGCTAATTTTCTGATGTAGTCACACCTCAAAAATAATTTCCTTCAATAAAACAGTGAAGGCAAGGGAATTTTGTTTGGAAGAATAATATTTTTAGCTGCAACCAGCAGCGCTGGCCCCTGCGTGCGCTGCTGGTTGCAGCTTCTTGCTGATCTTTTGCTGCTGGTGGGCATCGGATATTCTGGCTTGCGTTTGCCAACCCTGTCCTGCTGTCTGGGTCTGTGTTGTGTGCTGCTCTGCGTGCCCCACCTCCCCCCCTCCTCCTCCCCCCCCGTTGTGGGAGGAGTGTCTCTCTGCTCTGCTTGGCTCTGCTGTTTGCTCTGCGTCTGCTCAGCACTGAAAGTCCGCTAGATCCAGCTTTTTTACAGCCGCGTGTACCAGCTCCCATGCTTTCAGTTGAGAATAATAACAAATCCACGGCTGATCATGCGAATGGGTGTTGCAGCGGACACGGAGGCTGTTGCAGCGGACACCGAGGTGCTCAATTGTGATAGCAGATTGGCTGCTGCAGGGGCACAGCTAAACAAGCCGCTGCATACGGACGGATGCGATGCGATTTCCTTTTCCCCAATGACTTCTTCTGTGTGTTTTACTCCACGTTCTCTCATCTGGAGAGCGCTGTCGCCACCTAAGGGTTCTGTAAAATAGGTTAGACACATTCAATACCTCTGATATTGTAAGAGGCGATGTAAGAAGCTGAGATGGACACCCCCCCGTCAAAAAAACAATTTCGAGTTATTGACGCCATTTGGCGTCGCTGGCACTCTATGGTAAATTTCTAATGACGCCATATGGCGTCGCTGGCACTCAATGTGGTCACATTCACCCCTCACGATGGGTACATTATACCTTTTCTGAATCCTTATAGACCAAATCACCTGGATGTTTACATTTACTTCCGGGTACCCCTGGGTCCACACATTATAATGGCGGTGGACGGCACAAACTGACATGTTGAAGACAAAAACAGACAAAGAAGACAAAAATGGTTCGTCCGTGTTGTGTTGTTGTTTAATATCATTCATAACAACACTTTCACTAACGTTAGTGGAGACCAGACTAGCTAATTTACCTGTTGGACCAGACCAGAGTAGACTTGAAGCTAAATTAAATTGACCTGGCGTCAGTAGCTCTGTCTGTACCAGGCTCTTTCTCGCCGAGAAGAGCCTGGTGACGCGAGGTTACTCTGTCTGTAACGTAAAAAAACAGCGAGTTTGACAGACAAACAAACTTTATTAGCTAGCTAACACTACATAAAACAAACACAGAAGAAAGGCTAGATACGTCGGACAAGCATGTTTACCAACCGTTTAACCATTTAAATTGAAAGTAGTCGGCCGAAAACAACGAGAGGGTTTGACAGCATTTATATGACAACACGCACATTTAAACCTGCCGCCTTTCCCAAGTGGTACCCGGAAGTAAATTTGTTTACATGGTGACGTCACGGTGATTTGGTCTATAGTCCTATGAGTATTCCAGTGTTTGTTGTTTGTGTCTGTGATGTTCCTAGTTGCCACAGTGCTGAAATAAAGACTATAGATTAGGCGAAAACTGTGGAAAAATGAATGTCACTGACACTTTGAAGAGCCCATGTGAGCTCTTTATTTGTCAGACAGACTCACAACTGAGCTCAAATGAAAGCTAAGAAGCTACCCTTTAAAATGTTGTCAAACATGTTCTCACAGAACATGAGTAAAGGTCCTGAAAATCTGCATAGAATAGGGTATGCATCAGCGCCTAGAATCCAATTTATTGTAAGGGCTGGCTAACTTCATGAGCTGATACCTGTGACAAAGCTGCCATTCTGCAAAGGCTATCATACTAAAATATCATCTATGGATATATACCTGTTCAAAAATCATGATTAGAATTTGCCCACTTGAGTGGTACCGATATGTGAAATTTTGGGGTTTGGCCCATGGACTAAAAGTGTAAACACTTATTTCCAACATGGTCCCTGATGTTTTATTGTGTTCTCAATCTTGATGATTTTTTAAATCTACTCTTTCTTAAATGTATTCCTGCTGGGCATCTCTTTTGATCAATTATCAAATAAATTCAATCAACAATCAATCAAAAGGCTTTGTTCCATAGTTTTTCTTACTCTGATATTAACCTAACCAATCATCACTACTCATGCCTAAACCTAACCAATCTTCACTCATCATGCCTAAACCAAACCAATCATCACTCTGCATGCCCTAAACCTAACCAATCACTCCTCATGCCTAAACCTTTGCATGTGAAAGTGTTTGCCATTGCCTTGTGGTCACTTGTAATATTATAGCTATATTTGTTATATTATTTGGCCAAATTAATGTAAAAACAACATTTATTTTGAATGTGCTAATGTGCTGCGTGCCATATCTGGTTTTATTTCGGGGGCGGGGGGGACTTTGAAGTCATGAAAATCGATTATTTTCTTAGCACCCCCACATATTGGTCTAGCCTCCCCCAAGCGTCCCCCTTAGAGAAAATCCTGGAGCCGTGCCTGTTCCTTTCATTTCATTGCCCAAAATTGTAGTTTGAGTAGTTAAACTACACAAAAATCACCAAAAAGTAGTTAAATTACTTGACTCACTACGCAAATATGAATGTAGTTTAACTACCAGCAAGCTGCTGCAAAATGTACAGTAGTTAAACTACGTAGTTCAACCACATGTAGTTCACTACTCCCAACACTGGTTATACTAGGTTTCAGTATACATGCTACAGCATGCGCTGGGACGCGTCATCAGTGATGTTGACTGGGGTCGTGGGGTGTTTCGGGTCTGACAACATCATACACCCTCGCCCAGTAGACCCAGCCGAGGCCGATTACGACCCCGACCCGCGTCCCAGAAGCAGCCGCTCTGTCTGCAACGTTGCCCACGGAAGGGTTGATCACGCCCAATCCGCTGCAATAGAGTTTAGTGCTACACCGCATTATTGAGAGACCTTCGGTGCATGGAGGTCTAATGCCCTGTGGGGTGATTCCAGGCCGGGCACCTCCTTCGTCTCACCAGAACCTCCTGCGGAAAAAGGCAATCCTACCATGCCGTACCATGGGCAGGGAGGATGCCTCAAGGAGGCCTGTGCGCTGCACGTCATTCACCTATAACTATACCATGTTACCAAGACTAATTTAGTTTACGACAAATAAATAAACCTGGACGTCTCAATCTCATACCAACATGAAAGCACTTTTTAAACATGCTATTGGATATTTAGATATACATACTCAGATTTTATTTTTTAGGTATATGCAGTTAACAAGCCAATACTGCTGTAGGCCTACACTAAATGTATGTACCCATGATAGGGTAAAAAGGGCTCTTGTGGACATTTAACATTTGTTTTTATTGAAAATATAGGATATTTCAAGTATGAAACAATATTCTAATTTTCTGGAATGGAAAAGTAAAGGGATGGTACTGCTCAGTACTTACAGTATAATGTATGATGTATGAGGACAATCTCTTCCAAATATACAATTTCATAAATAACATGAATGAAAATATACAGCTCCAGTGATATATGAAAACAAAATCTTAGAAGCAGCTAGATGTGGGAGGCAAATATTGTTGTGACCACACCAATTAATATTCAACAAAAGGAAACAAAACCCTCTTTGGTCAAACTGTGACGAGAGCTCTCTTGTGTATAAGACTGCAGTAATCACTTGGATAAAGCCCCAGACTGTATTAGTTTAGCTTCTGTCCATCTTTTTTGCTTTCACCCTAAAATCTAGTTGACACTGATAATAGTGTTTTAATAATTAAAGTGAAATCACCAACAATGAAGCAAATAGGGGCAGACAATAATGAAGCAAAGAGAGTAGGACCTGTTCCCTCCAACATATCTACTGCAATATAGAACATAATTACTTTCTATTGATTCAGGACTATACACATTTTTATACAAACTTTGTATTGTACAGTGCAGACAAATACCCGATGTACAAATATTGCATTTTCAAAGACAATGCTTTCCGGCCTTGACCAATGACCAATAGTATCCCTTTTATGTTACATTTGTGGTAACAACACAACTCATCACCCAGTGTCCACTACATTGGCACAACAAAAGAGAGATTGTGCAGACAAAAATAAATCTGAAAAAATAAAACAAAAACCAAACCAAACAAACCCATATTTGAATGTTGAAAAGGAGCAAATACTTGCACATAATGTCTCCATGATCATCACATGGTGGTCAAGAGAAAGACAGCATATTTCCTGATAATAATTAACATGTTTTACACAATTCAAGTGTTCATGAGCTTGAGCTCAAGCTCTGGAACTTCTCCCGTAAATTCTTCACCAGATTACTCTCCGTCTTCTTCCCTAAACTCAGGCCTGCAGACTTCTTGGCACAGTCCAGGCCCTCGTGGAGGAGGTTGCCTCTGTCTTGGAGTTTGCCATTTTCTCTTGTCATTAGTTCCTGTTCCCCTGGCCTCCCTCCATCTCCCGACTTGCCTCCAGGAACTCTTTCCACTATGATGACTTTGTGTTCATTGGGCAGAGTGGCCTGACCAGGTATGTAGCAGGTCCTCACCGGTTCCTGAAGGTTCTGCACTTCATGGAGAGGTAGAGTGCAGAGCATGTGGTCCAAGGAGCTCCACCTGCACAGGGGTGGCTGGGCCTGGGGCTGGAGCCAATCCTCTACCACAGGACTCCCATCCTGGCATACCGTTTCAGACTGGGTCTCAGGAGAGTCCGTCAGAGCTGTGTGGAGGTCTGCAAAGCCGTTGCAGCTTGGTGAGTAGCCAGTAGGTTTCCGTGATGAACTACTGAATCTGTCAGTGCAGCACTCCAGCATCCTCTCTGGGACTGAGCAGCTACGGGCCACTTTTGGGTGGTGGGAAGCCCCTGGGTCCAGCCTGGGGTGGGTGTATTTGGAGCGCAGCTCCTGGATGTCAGGCCAGTGGAAGCTCTCTGACTGAACTGGGCTGTGGGGGTTGGTTGCGAGGAGGGGGGATGGGGATGTGACCTGGGAGCTGGCTCCAGAGCTGGGGGTCTGGGTTGGGCTTGGGGAATGCAGTTCATGGATGATCACCTGATCGTAAGTGTTCAAGGGCAAGGGCAGATTGGGTCTAGCTACACAGACACACAGACACAGACACACACACAGACAGACACACACACAGACAGACACACACACACACACACACACACACACACACACACACACACACACACACACACACACACACACACACACACACACACACACACACACACACACACACACACACACAATTAGTTATAGTGTTCTCCATACATGAATTAATACTGTGAAAGATGTGGATGCAAAAAGTAAGCAATATGTAATTTTTTATGTCCTTACTTACTCTTGTCCCTCCATTGTGTCTTCTCCTCATGGACAGCTGCCATTTTCCCGGAGCCTTGTTGATTTTCAGAGTCTCGGTTCCTCTGCCTGACTGCAGGTCTGTTATTTTTGATCCGCTGACTGTATTGACGTGCCAACTGGAAGACCTTGTTTTTCATTTTTCCCATATCTTGTAGGATCTGGTCCTCATCCATATCCGATCGGAGGGTAATGATCCTAGGTAGCGGGGCCCGGGCGACTCTGCCCCTCTCCTGGGACCAGGGGATCTTCCTCAGCCAAGAGTCCTGCCCAAATCCCCCCTCCTTTGCTGGGAAGGGTGTGGGTGGTGAAGAGCAGGGGGACCCTTCTGAGGCAGTGCTCATTTCGGACTCTTCTATAATCTGCAGTGGCACCTCTCTGGTTTTTATATCCGAGGTGTCTAAGCTGATCTCCCCTCCCTGTGTCACATGTAAAGTCAAGTTATGGGGTCTCTCCTGCCCAGTCTGCCGGACGTCCTGCTTCTCCTCAAGGCTGATATTTACCTCCATTTCCATGTCCTGCCAAACCTTGAGCATGTCCGAAGAGGGTCTGAACACCTCATCTGTTGTAGAGGCATCACTGACACTCTGATATCTAGCTTTGGCTTCCAATGGTCTCTGTGGTTCAAGTCTAGCATGGGGTTCAGTTCTTTGATTCTTTTCTAAGCCAGGAAGGTCAAACACAGACCAGGAAGTGGGCCGGCCAGGAGAGGAGCCTTTCCTGTGGACAGGGCCAGCCTGATCCTGAGGAATACTGTTCAGCTGTCTGCTCAGGTGCCTGACCAGACCTGCTGGGATATAAGAGAGACTTTCCCTGCGCTTGATGCTAAAGTTAGCATCTTGGTGCTCAGCATGCTCATAGTACCTTCTGATCTTGTGGATGAGGAGGCGGTCCTGTTTGGAGAGAGTGGACCTGCGTTCCACTTCGACGAGGGGGCCCGGTGCAGGTTCCTGGGCAGGGGTTGACAGCTCAGCCTGGGGGGTGAGCTGTGGCACTGGGGAAGGGCTGGCCAGCACTTGGGTCTTCTCCTCAAACACAGGGAGGTTGTCGGAGGTCTGGCTGCCTATTGGAGGGGAGGGGCAGGCAAGGGAGCACAGGTCCTCTGAAACAAGACTGCTCCGTCGGGACAGGCTGCTGATGAAGTGCTCAGCGATCGCACTGGCCTGGTCCAACACAGAGGAAGGTAGGATGCTCTTATTGTCCAACAACGCTTCCTCGTCATCCTCTGAGAACTCCCCGTTAGTCAGTACGCTGGTTTCCTCCACTTGGAGGCCAGAGGAGTCACTCTCTCCTTGCTCCTCTTCTTGTCCGGTTCCTCTAGAAGAAGTATCCTCAGGTTCTGGTTCTGGGGCGTGGGTTTCCTCGGGGAGGAAAGGTGAGGTAGGAGACTCAGGACATTGGGATTGGCTCCGCTCCAGGTGATGGTTGTTGTCTGCTTGGTGGGCACATTCCAGAGGGGACAGCTCCGCCACGGTGACCTGAAACATGATAGGAGTGTTTGCAAAGTGGGATGTAATGAGCAAGAGAGACATGATCAGGTAACGACAAACAATCCATTTCACATTAATTAAATGACCAATTCAAAGTCAAGTAGGCAGTTAAATCTACAGTATCCCCTCTGCAGCTCTATTATATTGACCTACTCCCATGCACAATATCAACTGCGGTACAATTATGGAGACATTCTGGTCCCATTTCCAGCTTTATTGCTAGTGATTCCTCATTGGGCCATTCCCATTACCCTTGCGAATTAAGCGGTGAATGAGGCAATTTCTGTAGTCCTAACAGGTGATGTCACCCTAGTCTGCCATTAAGATAACTATATTTCCAGGTGATTCCCTGCTCTGGTGGAGTATCTGTATTGGCAAATGAGTGTACTTTCGAGCTGTGGGGAGGAGATAAGGGGAGGCAGAATAACAACCGGTCATACTTTGCTACAGTGCAGAAACTGTCTCGCTAAGTTATCAGGAGACTCAGGCAGGAGCAGCTCCTGCCTCAGAAATCAACTGCTGCTTTTCTCATGGAAGTGCTAACCACAGGGCAGGAAGATGTATGCATGTGTGGGGTGAGGGTGGAGGGGACAATTTAATTTCCAGGACTAAACATCAGGCACCAACACAGCCACAGGCATGCTTTAATACAAACAGGCTTTAGCAAAAGTGCTGGGCTCATGGTCAAGGTCAATTACTGGGTAGGAAACGTATAGTGTAGAATACAATCAGCCACATGCAGCCTCACAGACACAGGTCACATGCAGCCTCACAGACACATGTCACATGCAGCCTCACAGACACATGTCACATGCAGCCTCACAGACACGGCCTGGAAACATAATTATACATGTCACATGCAGCCTCACAGACACGGCCTGGAAACATAATTATACATGTCACATGCAGCCTCACAGACACGGCCTGGAAACATAATTATACATGTCACATGCAGCCTCACAGACACGTCACATGCAGCCTCACAGACACGGCCTGGAAACATAATTATACATGTCACATGCAGCCTCACAGACACGGCCTGGAAACATAATTATACATGTCACATGTAGCCTCACAGACACAGCCTGGAAACATAATTATACAACATTCCGTTTCCGTTACAACGTTTCCAAACATGTAAAGGGATCTTAATAGGTACCTGGGCCTCTTCCACAGCCACAGCGCTGGGTTTCTCCTCCTGACTGCAAGTTTCTACCTCCTCTCTCAGTGTAGTTTGCAGTTCAGTATCAGGACCTCTTTTCTGATCATCCTGAAAGAGTAACACCACATGAAAGGGAGTCGAATTTTGATTCTAATTCCTGCTATGGGCCTACTGTGAGACAGCCTGAGGCAGGAAAATCCAACAAATCAATATCATGTCACAGTGGACAGACAGCGACACTACAGGTAAGTGTATATTCAGGTCACATTTGAAAAATCCTATAAAACAGGGGTTTTCAAAGTCTGAGACCGTGGGCCTCCCCTCAGACAAAACTTGGAAAAAGGTGCCCCCCACCCACCGCTTAGTTTACTTGATTGGTTTACCTGAATTCCTGGATGCCCATGGGATCATGATTATGTTATTTGATCCCATAGACACTCAACAATTGCGCCAAAATAGCCTGATAATACTTCAGACTACACCAAATACATACAATTTAGGTCTGTCTGAAGACATTTGTTTCTGACTCTTGGAAAGTGGGAAAACAGTAAAATCCCCCCAAATTACTGTATCTCTGAACTATCTATTTAACCAAATCACACACTTAGGCTAGTATATGAGATCTCCTTCTGATAACGAATGTAATATTTTTCCCCACTTCCATTCACTGAGCCTCCCCTGAAACTGTTTGGAGACCCCCTGGGGAGGCCCGCCTCCCACTTTGAAAACCTCTGCTCTAAAACAATTGAAATTAAACACTTTCTACTGAAATGACATGCATTCATTCATATTCGGAAACAATATTATTATTACTACAATTAGCCATAACAAAAGCTTTCTAATTATGAAAATTCAGAAGGGAAGTATGATTAGGAAATATGATGATCAAAGAGCATCTAATTAAAGGCCACATTACCCTTTAAGTCAAACATAATTTAGGACAAATGCAAATGTGGGGATCTTTATACCATCCAAATAAAATATCCAAGACAACATGATTATAGAAGACTACAGAGTGGAACCGGAGCTAGACAGGTGACAGACACACAACCAGATGAGAACGGTGTGTCGGTGCATGCAAGTAAAAGAAAGATCTCTACATGCACTTAGTATGACCTTGATCTTATTAGCAGTCTGGGAGAGCTTCAGTCCATGCAGTGTGTTTGGTGTGAATTTGAATTGAGGCATTCAATGTGCACAGCAAACGGTAGGAGATGTTAGTTGATTTTGACGAGGGAGGGAGGGGGAGATGAGAGAGAGAGTGAAGTGGTAAGTGGTGGAATGGAGTAGGAAATGGGAAACCCGTGGGTGGCAGAAAGCCTCACCGTTGTGAAGTGAGAAGAAAGTAAAGCCCTGGCCCTATAGTGCCAGCAGGAGATGGCTGCCAGCATGGAGCTGGCAAAGTCGGCTACCTGGTCGTCTCCCATCAGTATATCCTCCTTGTAACTCTCTCCCTCCTCCTCTGCCTTGTCCAGCTCCAGCCCACCCTCGCTGAGTGAAGAGCTCAGTTTAAGGTCACTGTGAGTAGGACTTAGCTGCTCCAGAGAGTCGCTTCTGGGGATTAGATCCTCCACATCCTCCTCCACAAAAGGGCTCTCAGCCTGGGGCTCGCCTAGACTGGAGGCCAGCGTACTGACACTAGTGGCTGGCTGCAGGGAGCACCTGCCCCCCAGCAGTGCACCTTCACTGTCTGCATGCTGTAGCGTGAAGTCATAGACATGTGGTTTGTTACTGCAAAGCCAGTGCTAGAGCTGTGCTGTGATTGCAACATAAATAGGATGGAATCACCATGAAGCTGCTTTAGCATATGGTGAGATATAAACTTGTAATCCAGCTTTAGCATATGGTGAGATATGAATTTGTAATCCAGCCAAGTCAAAGAAAATAACTCCAAGATCTCATGAACAAGTCACATTATCAATCACATACAGTACACTGCAAAGCATAAAACTCTGCCTTGGAAAAGCACAACAAAAAATCAGTTCTGTAAGGCTTAACGTTAGGCTTAATGTTAGACGTGCACTTTCTCATTTTTGGGTTGAGTCTGCAAAATGCAAAGTTTAAAGTCAAACCATATCTCACCACAACACACTGAACTAAATGAACTGATGCTTTGCTACAATAAAAATACTTTTAGATTTCAGATGCTTACCTTCAAAATAGCTGCATGGAGAGCAAAGGTAAAGACAAAGGGGAGATAAATAAAGGAGAATGTCAGTAACACTGAAACCAAATACCACCATGCACCACTTACATGTTGTGGGTATAATAATACAATGTGAATATCTTATGCATCTTCCACCATGGTCAGTAGACAATCTGTCTCCACAAGCAGCAATACTTGTGGCAGTAGTTTGTCTTGTCCTGGTTGAAGGGAGGTCTTGTGATTAGATAAATGCCAATTAGAAATCTCTTCCTCTCAGGAACTCAAACTGACCATGATGCAATTATGAGCTCCTCCCTCACCAACATGGGGAGGGCAACATGGAAATTGCTTCTTCATTACATTGGTTTAAAATTGATTTCGACTGGGAGCAGCAAAGAAGGGCTGGGGAGAAAAATACAGACGATTTATTTTTCATAACAGCCAATTAGGATAGATGAGAGCAGGGAGAGGCACAGATCTGAAAGCAAGGCTGGATTTTGACTATAGAGAGAAGAGTTTGTGTATGACAAAGCCTTCCACCAATGTGGCATATAAATCACTTGATTACGAGTGAGGCCAGCGGAGTGAACATATTTTAAGCTTCATTTGGGCTTCTTTGCTCATCCTGTCATGTTCACAACAGGAGACATTAGGCTCATTAATGCACGAGGGAGGTACATCAGCGTCATTTCATTGATTATTTAGCCTACATCTCCAGACAGGCCAAAAGGAGGTCAGGACCTAATGTTAATTCATATTATGTGTTCTTCTACACATCCAAAAGGGCCGCTGGTACACACAGTACACCTAGTAGCAGCGGAGAACCATCAATCTACTCTTCCCTGTACCAAAATCCTACAATACATCCAAAGATAAAAACATATAATACTACAATGTACCAACCTTTTGTGGTCCTTATGATCTGCTTTGCAGGCTCTAAAGTAGGGGGGGGGAATGTCACAGATGGAATAAGTGACAGATAATGATCGGCAATAGCATTCTATGAATCATTGCTGTGTAAGTTCCCATGAACAAAATGAACTGCACATGATTAATTTTACAACAACATCCCGAGAGAGAGAGAGAGAGAGAGAGAGAGAGAGAGAGAGAGAGAGGGAGGGAGGGAGAGAGAGAGGGAGGGAGGGAGAGAGAGAGGGAGGGAGGGAGGGAGAGAGGTTCAGAAAATGTGTAACGCAATGAAGTTATGCTTTGGACCTGATTTTTTCTTTGTGATATTTGGTGATGTTACAGAAACCAGCAGTTATATTATTAACATTATTATTTTCTAGGAAAATCTGCTGATGCAGATTCGTTGAATAGTAATTATTTTAGAAGGTTTATTAAACGTTACTTTATTTTGGAAGGATATATTGCAAAGCAGAATGATGATGTTAAGGGATATACATTAAAATAAAATATACATTTGTTGAGGCAGACGGATGGTGATAAGTTCATTATCCCGATGTGGTGGCCGGTGTGTCGCGCATCCCTACAATGTGGGTTGGGGGGTCCTGTGAGGAGGGGGTACTGTGTTTGTGTATATGTTTGAGTGTATGTGTACGTGTACATGTATGATTTTGTAGATGTATGCGGTTTTTGTATTTTTGTTTGTTTATGTTCAATAAAAAATAGAGAGAGAGAGAGAGAGAGAGAGAGAGAATAGAATGTGATTGGGGGGGGGGGGGTTTCACCTGATCTCCTGCGTCCATTCCGTCCTCCATGAGGGAAGTCTTCAGCCTGGCAAGACTCAGCTTTCTTCAGCCTCTCTGGACTGTAGCGGTACTTCCCAGCATCTAGGCAACGAGAGGGCACATATTTTTTCTCAACACCGCAATTACAAAAATGATTAGCTCCAGATAGATGGGTGGGTTACGGGCTACATAAGTATTCCTGGTAAATTTAACAGCATTCCAGATAGATGGGAGGGTTACGGGCTACATATTCCTGGTAAATTTAACAGCATTCCAGATAGATGGGTGGGTTACGGGCTACATATTCCTGGTAAATTGAACAGCATTCCAGATAGATGGGTGGGTTACGGGCTACATATTCCTGGTAAATTGAACAGCATTCCAGATAGATGGGTGGGTTACGGGCTACATATTCCTGGTAAATTTAACAGCATTCCAGATAGATGGAAGGGTTACGGGCTACATATTCCTGGTAAATTTAACAGCATTCCAGATAGATGGGTGGATTACGGGCTACATATTCCTGGTAAATTGAACAGCATTCCAGATAGATGGGTGGGTTACGGGCTACATATTCCTGGTAAATTTGACAGCATTCCAGATAGATGGGTGGGTTACGGGCTACATATTCCTGGTAAATTTGACAGCATTCCAGATAGATGGGTGGGTTACGGGCTACATATTCCTGGTAAATTTAACAGCATTCCAGATAGATGGGTGGGTTACGGGCTACATATTCCTGGTAAATTGAACAGCATTCCAGATAGATGGGTGGGTTACGGGCTACATATTCCTGGTAAATTTGACAGCATTCCAGATAGATGGGTGGGTTACGGGCTACATATTCCTGGTAAATTTGACAGCATTCCAGATAGATGGGTGGGTTACGGGCTACATATTCCTGGTAAATTTGACAGCATTCCAGATAGATGGGTGGGTTACGGGCTACATATTCCTGGTAAATTGAACAGCATTCCAGATAGATGGGTGGGTTACGGGCTACATATTCCTGGTAAATTTAACAGCATTCCAGATAGATGGAAGGGTTACGGGCTACATATTCCTGGTAAATTGAACAGCATTCCAGATAGATGGGAGGGTTACGGGCTACATATTCCTGGTAAATTGAACAGCATTCCAGATAGATGGGAGGGTGGGTTACGGGCTACATATTCCTGGTAAATTTGACAGCATTCCAGATAGATGGGTGGGTTACGGGCTACATATTCCTGGTAAATTTAACAGCATTCCAGATAGATGGAAGGGTTACGGGCTACATATTCCTGGTAAATTTAACAGCATTCCAGATAGATGGGTGGATTACGGGCTACATATTCCTGGTAAATTTAACAGCATTCCAGATAGATGGGCAGGTTACGGGCTACATATTCCTGGTAAATTTAACAGCATTCCATGTTTTTCACAGAAAATGAATCAGTCCTCTCTTTCATAGCAGCATCATTTTGTTACTGTGGCAACAGTTAAGTTGGCCCTTCCATATCAAAGGTGACTATATCTGTTTGGAAGACTCACAGGTGGAATCCATTTCCAGGATGGCTTCTTTTGCCTTAAAAAACAAAGAGACATTGTGTGGTTATTATGAGCTTCTTCTTCAATAGCTAAGGAGACAGCATTCCTCTCTAAGGAAGACATTGTTGTTTACCTTCTGTGGGACAATGGTGTGGTGGTTCTCAAGGATGAGTCGCTTAATGTGATGGGCCCAGAGACGCTTCTCCTCCACTGACTTGGCCTGGAACAACAAGCACTTGACATTTAGAAAGAGTCACTCATGTCAGCTAAACACATACATATAGAATATACTGTAGGCCTAATATAGGCGTAAACCAGTGACTTGGGTTGGGGTTTTGTACACACACAAAAATGATTATAAAAAATAATCAATATCAATATAAATAAGTCAAATAAAAATATGACATTAACCTAATTAAAATTAATAAAATCAGGCTGCAGCCCAACATACTGCTCAAACAACAAACAACAAAACAGATCATTACATCACTCTCTAAACAAAATGTTCTGTCTTAGTTTCTCATAATCATCCAACTCAAAAAAGTCAACATAAATAGAGGACATTTTACTAAAGAGTGCAACCCTTGCATCATCGTATGCAGTACAGTAGAACAAAAAATGAATCTTGTTTTCAATTTCACTTAAGTCACATAGTAAACAGAGTCTGTCCTCTTCAGGGGTAGCATTAAACCTGCCAGTCTCTAGCACTAATGGAATATTATGTCCCGTGTAATTGTGCTGCATTATTGAAAAGGTTCAGAACTGAGTGGCACCAGTTTCACCAGCTCACATTTACCTGCACCGTATGGGGCTGCTTGGGATGCTTGAAGTGGATGACACTGAAGAGCAGGGGGTCCTTGGCACCGTCAAGTAGCATCAGGGTGGAGCACTGCAATCACAATCAGTGCAGTGATGTAGCGAAGAGTAAACCCACCTGTACCCAGTTTACCCACAGTTTTTTGTTACTTTAACAAATTATCTCCTCACTCCGGTACATGGGGATAGAGAAGGTTGAAAAGCCCCCTAGAGGAGGTGACCACGAACAACGACTTTTACAACGTGAGGCTTTTCACATATATACACTCAACACGTTGGCTCCGTATGGCCTCAATGAAGAACTAGACGTCAAGCCATTCCTGTGATGTTTTAACTTTATTATATTCTGTCTTAACTTTATTATATTCTGTTGTTATACGTATACACCTTGGCCATTGTAGACATGTGCCTGGCTCTTCGGTCATGTGGGTAGCACGTATGACTCTCACCTGGGAGTCCTGGGTTCAAACCCTGCCTGAACCTACCTTGGCCTACCGTACTATACTTTTACATTTCTTTGGTTTTCTTATTGGTATAGATAGGGATAATAATATTCACCTGCATGTTTTACTTCTTGTATTTCTTTTGTATCGGGTATTTTAGAATTTGTTTACCTCTGTTATTATATGATCTTAAAAAAGTTGTATTCTTGTTGAAAGACCTACTATTTCAACAATTATGTATTTTGTAATGATCACAGGTGTCTGTCATCACCTGATTGGGGCACCACCACCCCATGTGAGGTTATATATATATGCCCATGCACAGAGAGCTTGTTCGCTGTACTGCCTGATGAAGACCCGTGAGGGTCGAAACATTGCTTTTTTGTAATTAAAAAACTCACCGTGGGAGCTTAAAAAACAGTGTGCGGATTTCCTTTTCTTTTACTTTAACAAATTATGTCATCAATCTCATAGTGAAAAGAAAATATGGTCTTTTGAGTTTTCTATGATTGTTCAGCTCATCCTGAAACACTGATATCATTATGTTCCCTTCACCTACATTGTTTCTACTATGACATCACTAATCAATGAAAAAACATCAGAAGCCATACGGAGATGTGGGTCTTGTAGACGTAGTGTTCCCCTCGTTTCTTGGTAATGAGGAGCATCTTGTCAAAGAGGAAGAGTGTGCGGGTGTTCTTCGCCCGCTGGACATGAAAGGTGCCCTCCAACACCAGCTCTCCATAGGTGGTCAGGTCAGCCCCCTTCCAGTTGATCAGAAGAGACTGTATCTCCTGCAGATACACATGAAAGCGCACAACACACACGCATAATTTGTGATCCTTATGAAAAACCACCTGTACAAAGAAAAGCAGGGGTGTGAACTTGCCGCTCAAACCAAAGAAAGCATTAGCTGCAGCCCTTGCTCTCACACCCGACTAGACCAGGGGCACATCGACAGCAAACGGTGAAGGTTTGTGGATTTTGCCCTGGACAATTTCTTCTTGAAGATTTGGGGCTTTAACATATATCTTAACACCTTAAGTGCCATAGCCGAAATAATTCGTCTTACATAATCCAACGCTTAAGTGCCAGAGCCGAGTTTACTCGTCTTACATAAACATTTTTTTTTTTTGACGGTGGGACATCAATCAACAACTTTTACATCTTCGAGATCACTATTGGAGCAAGATAATGTGTATAATCTATTTTACCGACCCACTAAGTGTTGACAGTGCTCCCCCAGACGACCGAAATCAAAGAAAAAACTGCCGCGGGACCAAGCCGTTCAAGGAAATGCCGTGGCGATTTTACAGTAATCCATTCAAGACTTGTCTTGCCTGAGAGCGGCCGCGCACCGGCAGCAGCACACAGAGAGCGGAGAGCGATTTGCAAAATAGATCATAGGTGAAACACACTTTGAAACACCTCAGAAAGGCCAGAATCAACATCTGCCCATCGCCCACGCATTCCCTGGCCCATCTTGACTCGCACAAGGAGCGTCCGCACGCAGGCAAGCAGGCAGGCAGGCACACAGGCAGGCAGCAGCAAAAGCGCTTCTGACACGCCCGCTGTACAGCCAGGAGGAAGGAGGAGAAGACACACGGAGGGAGGAGTTTGAATGAGAGGGGTGTTTCCTGTTGTTATGGAGGAAATTACTGTTCAAAACTATTGTTTAGAATGTCTGACGGTCTTACTGATGCCAAAAATGAATGGTTAAAGTGACTGTTTCACAAAAAGCCATTTATCTCTGAATAAATTTCCAGACGCTGAAACCATGCTGTACTCAACGGCTAATATCTACATAACTACTAACTCTGCAAACTAACTCTTTTAGACAGAGAAAGCACACATTCTATTAGTTATTTTTAGATGATTGGTGTTCATGAATTCTTAACAGAAAAGAATCCTCGGCTGTTCTAAAATGAGCCAGAATCGTCAAAAACACCCCTGGCACAACTTACCTACAGGAATGAAAACATGGCTGGCATTCAATGTGTTAACACAAGAGATGGAGGTTACAAAAGGTTGACAAGAAATGAGAAAAGGGAAACGAGAAAAGGGAAATCCCTTTCTGCTCCGACTGAAATGGTCAGAGCTGGTTGGAGCCAATGGCAGAGCTTGCAGGGAGCGCAAAGGGATTTTCTTCCACTGCCGACTGAAATGGTCGGCACCAATGACAGAGCTTATAGGCTTACAGCCTGCTTCCAGGCAGTCAGACTACTATTGGTGTCACCGCTGCGCTGCATACTTGCACTAAGTCAAATTCCTCATTTGTAATCTGATGACTTACTGTGGCTATTAAAGTGAATCTTGAGAAAGATAGTGAGAGTGAGTCAGTATGTACTGTATGTGAACTATATTTTACTGCTTGTGTACTGGATCTCTATTGACACAAATACACCTTGCGTGTGGCACAAAAGTGTGTGTGTGTGTGTGTGTGTGTGTGTGTGTGTGTGCGTGCATGTGATAACTCCAACTGACCTGCACTCTGACGGCATGCTCATGTTTCCTCTTCATGTCGTTGATGTACCAGGCCACTCCTGTCATGGTGTCGATGGCCTCCTGAACCACCTCATAGCCCTCCTCCTCTGGGCCAAAGTGCTTTGCGATTTCCTGTTGAAGAGATCAGAGAGCAACAGCCTGTGGGATCAAGCTGCAACAGTGGATCCAGTTCAATCCCTCCATACTGTCTTACAGACATGGGGGGTTGCCATGGGTAACTTGCCAACTCCTCCCCCAATTCACAGAAAGTTGAGTGCACTCAAACATGTCTTTACCTCCTAATGCTTGGTTTGGTTACTAAAGAAGTGCGCACTTTTTGACAATGATTTTTTTTTAAAGAAAATAAAGAAGGAGCAAAAGCTTCTGCACACCTAAATGACAGGTGCGTCGGAGGAGGGAAAACCCGACTGGATCAAAAGAGAATAACTTCAGATTCTGGGAATCTGAAGAAGGTCTTAGGACCGAAACGTTATTCTGTCTAATAAACTTTTTGCATTTGGAGACAGTGTGCGGGAGTTATTCTCTTTTTTAAAGAAAATACAAAAACCACATACATCTACAAAATCATACACATACACCAGGGGTGGGCAACTGGCAGCCCCCGACCTCACTCAGTGTGGCCCCTGGGTCAATTTCCCTTTTTTTTCTCCACAAGGCGGACACCCAAATCTGTGTTTTTATTTTACTGTATATCCCAGAACATGGCGCTCGCAATGTCCATCCACATACTGTTTAACGTTAGCATTTGAGCTAACGCTATTGTAACAAACTACATCCAGGATGCACATTGCACATGCAACATTATTAATCTGATTAATATGGCATATATTTTGGTGATGTACCCCATCAAATTGCTGTAGCGGGCTGTTTTAAAGCTAGAGCAAAGTTTTGGTGTCATCTGAATGGAAGAATTACTAAATTTGAATATGAAAAATATAAATGATGGTGTTACAGTAGGCTACTGGTGGAAGTGCACAATCTGGCCCTCTGGTAGCGAGGACATTTTTTTGTGGTCCTCTCTATCATCAAAGTTGCCCATCCTTGCTGTAGAGCTTGCCTTAGTAACATGTCTGGGATGTAACTAGATTCATTTGGTTACAGTTTTGTTAATTGGTAATTGGGTAGACAGATACAGGTTAGGAGACATGGGTTGTATTTTTGCTGGGCTGCTGCTTTTATTTGTCTAAGGGGGGCTTTGTAAATAGCAGCTGAATGTTAGCTGAGGACATGCGAGTATGCTCATCTTTCTATGTTTCAGGGCAGGAGTTAGTTAGCATGTTACCCATGTGGCTGGCCCTCGTCCATAAGACAGCACTGAGGGCCTAAACACCCTTTGTGTGGCAAACATACATGGCACATAGAAGAAGAATTGCTGGAAGAAGAAGAAATCCAACACAAGTACAGCTGGCAGGGGGTAATTGTAGAGAAATCTACAAAGCTTGTGTGCTTGCATTTTGAAGTAATGCAGTGTGGAAGAAGAATGACAGCCGAGCACATGTGTACCTGAAGCAGCAGGTGATACTTGAGGATCCTCTGGACTGGCTTGAGCAGGTAGGAGCCCAGAGGGAGGGAGCGCCGCAGAGACGCCTGCCGATCCCGGAAAAACTTTGCCAAGGTTTTACTCCTCATGCATTCGGTCAGTGCAGCTACTGAGCTGCAGGACAGCAGTGAAGGACAGGAATCATATACAGTATAACTCACCTATCCAAGACTAGGAATGGGGATCGTACATTTGTATTGATATAATACCATTTTCAGGACTGCTTAACGATCCGAGTCATTATCGATACCACTATCGACACTTTTCTATTATTTGGTGGAAAGACGACACAACAATCATTTTTTAACACAACTGACATTGCTTTTATAAAGAAAATAAATAATATATATACTGATTTGCATGTTCAGCCATCCTAGCAAGAGACTGAGGGCATGAGGCAAATTCAATTGAATTCAAAAACATTAGACAATAGATGCATGTTTGTGCACCAGTGATTTGAAATTACATGACTCTCGTCTCTTGAGACATAATGGTATGTTATAGCCAGGACCCACTAGTCTTGATAGCAGTATCGATAAGCATATTATAAACCTTATTGGTTTTCGGGTTTTGAGAAATTTGTCACCGGGTCCGGGTCCTTCCCGGGTTTCAATCTCCATCCCTAGCCAAGACTCCGCTCATTCAAACCTGTCACATCATCAGCAAAATAATATTTAAAAAGAATATGATTCATATTTTCCTGCTACTTACTTGGGATAGTTAGTGCAATACTGGGTGTAGATCTCAAAGTATTCACTCTGGGGAAATGCAAGGCAGACAAACAGATCAATAGCATTCATTTCCTTGGGAACCTGATGGCTGTACATCAGCATGAGCGAGACCGCTCCATTCACCTTGTCTACGAAGCATCGGGCGACAGCCACAGGGTCGTTCTCACACATGTCCAAGGACTGCAGCAGCTCACTGAGACAGAGGAGGAAGACAGGGAAAATATGAATGGACTAACCAATCCAGAAGCTATGTGTGGGAATACACAGAATAAACAGAAGTAAGGGAAGGACATTTAAAATGCAGAGGATCTAGCACTCAAAGTACCGGTAAATAGTGCATTCAGATTCAAGTTAAATACTCCATTTCTGCCATGTATGACCCCTTTGTTAGCAAATGTGCCACTAGAGGGCAGCATACACTGATAAACAATGCCCCTCTGATGTGATTTTGGACAATAATACATAACATTGCACATGACACCCTCACTTCAAATAAGGCAGGTGGATGTGAAGGATCATGCATTTAACTTGTGATCATTTTCCGGTATTATAACATGGTAATACCATAGTTTTGCTTTGCACATTGTGATCCCCAATGAAAAATGCATGACTAAATAGCTGATTTGGTTTGCTCAGAGCAGACCTATTGGAGCCGCAATACAGAATGAGTTTAACTAGAGCACAGTAGATATACATGGAGAGAGGGTCACTGTGGCAAAGGAGAACCATACAAAAACATAAACAAACATGACAAGTACCATGCATGAAAGCTGTTCACCATAGCTACAGATTATGGATCAAAATATCAGAATCAAACACTCTTTCAAATCACATTCCATAACTTACATCAAAGACTCTCCATCTATATGGTTTGACTGAGTAATAGACGACAAGCAAATGTGTCAATATGTTTATGGGGCAATGCAAAAGTCTTAGTGTTGAGAATTGTTTAGGAGTGAGTCAGTATTTGATCAAGCAGCAAGACTGCTTTGTCAACAATATTTGAGGTTGGGCAAGGAGTGTAACAAAGATATGATATATGATGAAAGCTTTCTGCCTTTTTGAGAAAATAAAAGATGGTAGATTTGAGAAAGGGGTAAAAACGCAGCATTTATCAAACAATCTTAGTGTCAAATGTCAGCTATAGAGGAATGAGAACTCCTGGGGCCATATCCACAAAGTACTAAGAGTTGGTCCTAGTGGTGAAATTGTAAGAAAACTGACAGTGAAGACCTTTTCTAAGAATTTCCCTTTAAAAGTAAGACTAAGGCCTAGTAAAGTCCTATTCATATAAGCTTGCCAATATAGTCTATAAAGTATACTAATACTACTAAGTCTTCTTGAGCCATTTTCACCTCACCTTAACATAAAATGTTAAAAGGTAGAGTATAATAGCATTACTGCATTCACCCAAATAAAGGCACAATGCATCAATCTGTGAGGACCTTACAAGTACTGTATTAAAAAGTACCATTCGTATGGTTTTCAAAGATTTTGTCCAATCCATTCTATTTTTATTTCATTTTTGATAGTATAAGCAAACCATGTGTTAATATCAAGTAATTTGTGTTTCATCTTGTGTGATTCCTTGTGTTCATTCTGGATCACAAAAAGAGGTGTGTCGATTTTTCTTGATTAACCAATGACAGTGCCCAAGGCAGAGCATCAGGGCTAATGTACACTGCCTCCGGAACAGATGCAGTGCGGCTCCGGTATGGCTGCGAACAGACCCACACTCATGTAATCTGCCAGACGTATGCGGGAGCCGACATAAATAGAACAGGTGCGTAATGTTTCTGTACCGCATGTATCGGCCATCGGCGAGAGTCGATCCGGCAATTTTGCCGGATCCGCAACGCAGCTGTAACGCATCTGGTGTACATTGCCTGTTACACCTAGAGTAGCAACGGGGTCAACCACACCTCCTCACTAAGATAAAAATTCTTGGCCATTCCCTGCTCAGACTTGCTCTGAGAACTTTCCTAAATCAATCCTAAGCTAGGATTCCTTGCTAAGGAATTTCAGGCTAAGATAAGAGCCCTCTGAGGAGAATGTTTACGACCCCTGGGGCGGCAAGGTCAACCAGAGTGAACCAGAATCAGTGTTCTGCACATCTGCGCTTCCCACTGCATTGTCATCCTATGCTGCTGGACTGGCAAGAGGAAACACTTTGATCTCTCTGACAGGGACTTTGCATGGTGCTAAATCTGTGTCAGAACCACTCTATCCCACTGGTACAGATGGTTAGAATCACATCTTCCCTACTTGGTCTTCTTTACAGTAGCGCAATGGCCTCGGCACTATAAGGGAGGCTTCAGACAGTGCGAGCAGAGAGGAATGTTAATGTGTGTTTTGGCAAGCAGCGTGGTCAGCAAAGAGCAGTCGCTGACATGACATAGAATGACTAAATGGAAAGCATTCGCCTTTGTTTTGTGTATTTTGCTATAGTGTATTTCGCTCCTTTCCTTTTTCACTTCACCCATTTGATGCAGAACGACCTGACAGGAGGTAGTCTAATCAAAGAAGCCAATCATCCTCCAAATTCCTCTTCCATCCACTATTATGTCAAGTAGAAATATCGCCCACTCATTTCTAGCGCCAGTAAGCAAGTGAGCAATTGTGCGCCACGCAGAACCCCTTCGCCTTATGATAATAGTGAGATATAGTGTACTAAGTAGGGAAAGGGCTCTTTAATGAGATTTAAGGGAGTGGACCAAGCCAGTATAATTTGCATAATGACTAATCACAGTCTCTCTGCCTTGGCATCCAAATGACTGTTGTGGGCATGGTCTGTTTTAAGATCTACTTCATCTTTAACAAGTATATTGGAAGTCACAATGTCATTCAGTGTGCTTGGGCTTGTGGGTGTGCCTTACCTGTTGAACTCATAGATGTCCTCTATGTTCCCAAACAGAGCGCAAACCTGCTCCGGCTGTATGGGAAGGCTGCCCATATCAATGATGTGAGCCAAATAGTCCTGGGAAAACACAATGAGGAGGACAGGATTATGCTTCAGATACACTGTAGTGTACCATGCATTAGGATCTAGTGTCAAAGATGCAATTACAAATTCTTATCAGTAGAGGGAGCACGTGTATAGAGAAACTCACAACATGCTTCCCCTGCCTCTATAATGGGAGATGTGAGTGTGTTTTCACTTGACTTGACATTTTGGTTTATACAACTGATTGCCACAATGACGGGGCTACAATTTATGTCTCATCTGATGTACATAGAAAATGGTACTCTACACATGTTCAAGTCATTCCTGTGTTAAAAAAGCAGAGTCGCTAATCCCTATTAGTGATATGATCTTCAAAAGGATCCTTTTAAGGATTTGTTCCGTTGACTTAAGGCCAATCTCAGCGTCTGGCAGTGGTTCTGTTGAAACCAGACCATTAAAAGTCAAAACAGTCTGTTCCGCCTCCCAGGACCCAACTCCCCTCGGACCCCTGGGGTATTCTGAAGTCGATAAGAATAACTAAAATCACAGACAAATATGCCAGCATGTGGACGTTTACACTCCCTCATACCCAATTACACACTTGTGTGCCCTACAAACAGCTCAAACCAAATACAGAGAGGAGCAAGTTGACAAGAGACAAACACGACACACAAGTTGAGGACTAAATAAAGAGTTTACCAGTAAACAACTTGTATACACACCCAGCCTCCACCCCGATGTGGTACAGAGACACACACACACACACACACACACACACACACACACACACACACACACACACACACACACACACACACACACACACACACACACACACACACACACACACACACACACACACACACACACACACACAGGCCTGCCAGACTTAGAGTCATCACTTCACACTACAGATTGAACTAAAGCGGGTCCTAGCGGCAGCATTCCACCACAGTGAGAGCAATGCTGACTTGCATTCAGCAGGGCGTCTCATAGTCTCCTATAGCAAAAGTCCACACTGGTGTTAACACCACATACACAGACGCACGCGCACTGAGTGACGCCTCAATTGTCCATATGTCCACATTGCTACCATGAAAGACAGATATCACACTATTTACCATGAATGACAGATATCACACTATTTACCATGAATGACAGATATCACACTATTGGTGGTTTCTTTTGAAAAGATTCAGCTATATGGAGAATCTCTATATAGCTGAATCTTTTCAAAAGAAACAGGCTTTGTCTTTGCTTTGCTGCTCATTTAGAAGTGAGAGAACTAGCCTAAAATGATCAGCTGTGAATAATCCTATAGGGAATGGGCTCATCTCTGGATCCAAGAAGCACCCACCACATTCCCGTCAAACAATGTTGAGTATGATTCTGCCGGGTGTGTTCAGGCCGGGTGTTGAGGTGGATGCGGGCGTGTGAGACCAACTGGGCGTCACAGCTGTTCTCCATGGAGAGACACACAAGAGTTGAAAGCGGGTGATAAAGTAGATTCAAGCAGCTGTTCCTGTGTTCAGAGTCAATAAAGTGGAAGGCTGCAAATGAAGTTTGCTGAAGACCAACAGCACACCAAAGTGGGCTGCTTGACACCGCTCCGTCGGTTTGAGGCTCGGTGTGGAATTAATGAACTGCATATTTGATTCGACTATGAATAATACATATTTGGGTAAATCCCGACTAAAGTATGTTCCCACACTGTAGCCTATATGGAAAAAGCAGTTGCTCGTGTTTCATCTGTGTTATTTCTCCAGTTGGCGTAAAGATGGGAGGTGTTTATATTGGCTGGGCTGGGGCTCATTGTAGGGCCTATAGGACCAGGGCCAGACCAGGCAGAGCTGCTGTTACCCAAATAGCTAGAAGTCCTGAGGAAGTTCTGGGAGTGTTTGTTAGGAGCAGGTCGTTAGTCAAAACTGCGACGGGGGCGGCTCTCCCTCCCACAGCAGCAGCTAGACGCCAGCGCGGCCCGTCACGCAGACAAGGCGCTAGCTCGTTTACCGCCGGACCGTCTCAGAAAAACATCCCGCGTGTTAAAGACATTACCGTCGGCGGAGGTCGCTTGACAGCAAGAGTGCGCCTGTTTCTTTGCAAAGACCCAAGTGAAGATAAATGGCCAGAGCCGAGGTGAAACGCAGAGATGGGGAAGTGGTTTCTCCACTACAGAAGGTAGAAGATGTGATAAGAGATCAAGTGGGCTGCTGAGTGGTGGAGTCATCCCTGGCCCATTTTCCATAGTTCACAGCTCTGAGGGACCGAGACCAAGACAAGCGCAGAGTTTTCCACTATCTTTGACCAAGATCACAGAGTCCAAGATTTCTGTCATGAAAGACCTGCTCTATGTCCCACTTTTGTCTCTGTGTTTGAACTCCAAACACAAGCAGAGTGCAAGATCCCAGGCAACAAGCTGTCAGCTTTCCCTGTACCGTAAATATACAGAACGGTTTATATACAACAAAGATGCCCAGATCATATAAACTATTTCACAGTCTTGAACGGAATGACTGGAAAACAAAACAGTGCACAATTGCCAGATGTCATACATGTATTTTTGTCTTGCCAATTTGTTTAGATTAGAAAATAGCAAATTAAAGTGAATCCTGGTCAAATAATCTAATGGATGTTTTATAAATCCCAGGGTGATTTGTGGCCACAAACAGTAGATTTTATTTGCTGTCAACAGCCATTAAGAGCCGTCCCTTTTCCGTCTCCTTGCTGGCCAAATTCAGTCAAAAGAAAAGACTGCTGCAGACATGAAGTCATAGCTGCATATTAATCCAAGTAAAGCACACACTTGAAACACACAACCGATGACTTACCCGCTTACCCACAGTGAATACTTGGCCGAAAGTGAAAACACTCAATTGCATTGACTGAGAAGGAACCTTCAGTTTGAGCTGCAGTCGGCATTAACATCACATCTGCTCACCTCCACGATGCTGCGGAGGTCCTTGACATACATGCGCTCCGTCTCAATGATCTCCATGATGACGCGGTCCACGTAGGTGAGCTTCGGGTTGGGCGCCATGGCGTCCGTGATGACGGGCGAGGCGTGGGTGTGAGGTATCCCACCGCCAGTCCTCCAGGCGGAGGCAGTGGCGTTGTTGTTGTTCCACTGAGAGCTGAGCAACCCAGGTTCCGGGTGCTCCTGCCACCGGCCCCCGCAGCCCCCCAGGGTGGGACTCCACCTCCGCTTCCCGGTGCCTTCGGTCGGGCTCAGCTCCAAGTCCACGTCTTCCTCACTGGGTATGGGCGGGGTGGTGGAGGAAGGGAGGGCCGCCGTGCTCCCGAAAAGGCTGTGACTGTCACGGGACGAGCCCGAGGACAGGGTGGACACCAGGCTCACCGGACGCTCGCCCTCGCCGTCCAGCGGCTCCGCACACAGCCGGCTGTAGCAGTCTGGGCCCAGGTCCACTCCTGGCTGGCCATGTTCACTGGTGGAGAGGGGCGAGCACAACTGAGCAGATTCTGGGAGAGGGGAAATGAGAGAAGGTAGGTGGTTTGTTACTTTAATAGGATGTATCACACATGAAGACTGAGTGCAATTCAAAGTCAGGTCTTTCAGATGTATCGGAAATAATGGAAGTAACCTAGGTGCTAACTGGCCTGGGGCAACCTTGAAATGAAAAAATAAAAATACAAAATTAGCTTAACAGCCTCATTTTTCATATTTTTT
This sequence comes from Poromitra crassiceps, assembly GCF_964638095.1. Taxonomy (NCBI): domain Eukaryota; kingdom Metazoa; phylum Chordata; class Actinopteri; order Beryciformes; family Melamphaidae; genus Poromitra; species Poromitra crassiceps. The sequence goes on along the minus strand of NC_139625.1, from coordinate 39,224,953 downwards.
TTATCCAAAGAAAAAAGTTGACTGAGCATGTTCTTTTCCAGCAACGCCTTTCTTTGTATTCACACAGCTGCACCACTTCATACCAGGCAGCTGCCCAGTGCAACCACAGTCCTCTGCTGTTGGCTGCTCAGCAGCTCCACTAGAGCAGTTGGAGGTTCTATGCCTTGCTCAACTGCAACTCCATGGTAGTTGTTGAGGGACGAGAGCGTTGTTCGTTCACTTTCCCCACTCACATTTTCCCCACCTGTCCGGGGATTCTAACCAGTGATTTCACAAGAACGTTTCTCTAACCTCTTCTCCACTTCTCTAAGAATGACAAGTGTTGACATGGCCAGCTTCAAGAGTAGGCTGCATTTTGCCAATTAATGTCGGTTGCCTAATCAACATTCAAAGAGCTGACATGAGATAGCTGTATCAGTGTTTGCAGTAGGGTTGACCCCAAATAGTCGTCGATTCGTTCGAAGGAGCCCGATTTAACTGCCACAGTCGAATAGTCACAAAATGTGGTTATGAAACAAGGATCATTCCATTCCAGTTATATGGGGGTGCTGAATGCCTGATTTTACATAGAATTGCTTGGGTTCTCCCAATAGATCGTGATATATAGGCTATTTTGGTATAAGTCTCAGCCTATTAATACCATAAAACCAAGTCCCAATTAAAAAAAAAACTATTTAAACAACCTCATGCCAATGATGATGTGATGATGATCACAATTTCTCGAGTAACATCAATGATGACATCACACTCACAATGTTGCTCGAGTGACATCACTGATGATATCACAATTGCTCAAGTGACATCACTAATGACAATACTGATGACATCACAATTGTTCAAGTGACATCACTGATAACATCATTTTAACTAAGATAGATTGTTAAAAAAAAATTGCAGCCCGCTTGCAATACCTGGTGGTCCGCGGCCCACAGGCTGGAATCATTTTAGACCACAGCGCTTTTATTTTCCCTCGACACCCCCGCCCCGGCCCTCCCCAAACACCATATGCCTCATGTGATTAACCCTACCCACCCCACGAATCCCGACTCTCTAGCACCTTCTTATCCCTATGACCCCTTTCCTTCCCCCCACAAACACCACTCATATCCCCCTAGTCACTAACCCTGCCCACCCCTCATATCCCCCTAGTCACTAACCCTGCCCACCCCTCATATCCCCCTAGTCACTAACCCTGCCCACCCCTCATATCCCCCTAGTCACTAACCCTGCCCACCCCTCACATCCTGGCTCGCTAGCACCTTCCTATCCCTATCGCCCCCTTCATTTTAATATAAAAGATGGCAAGTTTGACTCCACACCAGGTATATGCTTAGGGTTAAGGGTAATAGACCAGACTAGCACATCCGGGTAACTTGCAAAACATGAATGCCACGCCCCTTTTAGGGGACAACACAAGCCACTCGCGTTGACTTCAATGTAAGATAGCAGTACCAATTAAATCTATAGAAAAATAACAGAATTAATTTAGTTTATAAATGACCCAAAGACACCATGACATGACAATATATTTCAACTCGGCCGGGCCATAGAATGCGCAAGATACATCGACACGAGGTACTTGCCTTATATGAACGCTGTATCTAGTTTCCACCAGGTTACATGCATCGTCCACATTGACGGTGTCACCCCTACTCTATCGCAGACCCGTTTTTTGTTTGTTTGTTTTTATTGTTACTGAAACTATAACAACACAGCAACTCTTCGGCATATCTCGATCAAATTAAACCGTTTTAAATAGTTTGAGGTGGTTTCGGCTTCTTGTACCGTCATTTACTATGGTGGGTGTCCCCTAAAAAGGGGAGCGGCCTTGGCGCTGGACGCTTGAAGATGTAGTCTCTTAAAACAGACTGTCTCATCTACATCCGGCGAATGCAGCTATACACAGTCTGTACGTTACACCCCCAGAACATGCACAAGGAAGTTGGGAAAAAAACCTTCAGACAGGGAAGAAGTTCGACGGAATCCGACCAATCACGACACGTGTGTCCACGAAAAATGCGGCATATTGGATTTTGATTGGACTAATGAGCGGAAGACCCGCCTTTCTGCGATTCTGATTGGACTAATGAGCGGAAAACCCGCCTTTCTACTTCCCATTCCGGTTGGTGCATGATTCTCCCCCACGAAGTACAGACGGTATGGCGGAAGCATTTGAAAATTGCGGAAGCCAACTCGTCTGTTCTAAGAGACTATTGAAGATGCGGCGCAGTTCTGGTCTATACACATTAATCATTCTTAATGTTAATTAGGCCTAACTAGATTTCTGCTATTAAGTAGGCAACTTGTTTTGATGTAATGATGTGGTGGTAGTCATACGTTACAATCCAGATGCACTTTTGAATTGTCTTTGCGGGGCATGACTTTTACACTCTCAGCTAGAGCGCCGACAACACCAGAGACATTCTGCGGAGACACAAACTACTGTCCTGAAATCAACGAGTGAGCACCTGTGATGGCCCAGAGCCCTGTGTTTCTGCCCGCGGCCTCAGACACAGAGGAGTGGTTTGCTGTAAAGGATCTTGCTCAAATCATTCCTGACATGGCCTAATTACAACGCTGTATATTCTGTGGAAAACCCAGCCACTTCCTCTCTCGCTCCTGACGGCCGAAGCTGAAGCCTTGGAAAAACAGAGAGGGGAAACTGATCAGGAGAAACAGAGGGGACGGGGACTAGGAGCTTTGTTTATATGTCTTTTTATTGGGCTACGTCTGAAATCAAGAGAAATGGAATCCATATTCAATTTCACATCCTTCCTGGCCAGATGGGGAATTTTCCTCGCAAACGTTCCCTAAATATATGAAGTCATGCTGGTGTGGGACCGGCGCACTCAGTGGCCACTGTGCTGAGAGCTCCGTTTCCTTCAACATTTGAAGGGCAAAGGGGTCAAAGCCATTTTGCAAAGCTTAAAGAAAAGGAGCCTTGTCGTCGTGTGATTCGACTTCAGACTAATAAAGGGGATTCTCTGAGGGACAAACCATCATTAGACAAAACATTTGGCTCTAGTTCAGTGAGTTGAGATTGCCAAGTGGGGATGGAGAGTACAATGTGGTGTTGATAGCCTCCAGATGTAGCCTCTGTCATGGAGCCGAAATGCTGCTGACAAACTCCAAGCCTACAAAGTCCATCATCATCAGATGTACGACGTCATCTCACAGCTAATAACACAAACCTGTTGCTGGACAGAAGAAGAGGCACTTGTTTTTTGGGGGGTTTTATTTCTGTTTGACTATGAGAGGCTGCAAAGAGCCTGATCCACTATTAACCAGCACACTGACTTGCAAAATAACTTCCTCATCTTCAATGTAATTTTAAACTAGAGGGCAATTTTTCTACAAAGTTTTGTGGCGTTGCGTGAATCCGTTTGGAAGTTAGGTGCCTTTTTGTGATTGTAAACGCCCATTGCCATGGCCCCTTTTGGCCAGTGTGCGTGGAAAGTTAATAATTTCTAAGTTAGCCCATGACCTACTTTCCCACCAACTTTCATGCAAATCTGTTCATAACTTTTTGAGATATCCTGCTGACAAACGGACAGACAGACAAACGGGGGCGAAAACATAACCTCCCGGCCAACATGTTGCACTGGCGGACTCTGTTGGCTGAGGTAAATATAACAGGCTATGGTCAATAATACTGTATAGAACATACAACACTTTAGTGTTAACATTGCTAGTGTTGATGAGGTAAATACTTCATGTGAGAACATGGACAGTGCCTACGGTCAATGATTCACAAAGTCTGTTACTAATTGAGACATAAAAACAAATACAGGCGAGAGTGACTGGCAGCTGGATGATGGTAGTTATTTAACATTTAACATAATGAATGAAACTGCCTTTGCTGTTTATGAGATTTTTTACACACGCCAAGCACACACACACACACACACACACACACACACACACACACACACACACACACACACACACACACACACACACACACACACACACACACACACACACACACACACACACACACACACACACACACAAGCCTGGCATCTTCAAACTTTCCATGAGTCAGTACTGAGCTCATGCCTGAGGTCCTCATTGACTCTGTCCCGCTTGGTGCGCACAGTCTGCACCAAGCCCCAACAACACACTACAGTTCCCATGCTAAACCTCATTGAGAGAAACGGATGAGCTGGCAAGCAGGGGCTGACCACTAGAGAAAACGTGGTTTACTCTGCAATGATGAATCGGGGGACTGATGGTGGAAGAGTGTAGTGGTGCGCTATTACACTCGCTACACCACTGTGAATTAGAACGAGGCTACCACTTCCTTTGTTGCTTCTGTCTTTCCGCTTGGTTTTGGAGTTGTACTCAATCTGACATCTGAAGCTCCTTTCCCACCCACCATCCCTCTGTAGTCTGAAGCCACTCTGCTGTAGTCACTGCCAAGTCAGAGGGAGGAGGAACAGCACAACAAGACAAACCAAAACCAGGTTTACCCAGTTTCCACGCTGGTCCAGTAGTTCTGGACCACTGCTCAGATGCTTGGCCTACATCCCTTTACGCACAGATGAAAGTGGTCCTGTACTAAAGTGTGGACATTGGACAATGGTAGACAGTAAGAAAGCTATTGGTCTTATCTAGACACACTTGACTGCACTGCCTCTCTCTACCAGCGCTTTGATTCCCCACTTCAGACACGGACTCCGCAGGCGGACATTCTCTCCGGCTGATACCACACACCGCTAGCTTCAGGGCCGCCCCGCGCTGCCAATCCACTGAGCAGCTCTGTTGAAACAGGCCGTGCAGAGGAATGCAAATAGCCTGGTAAACACACTGGTCCAAGATAAGCCCAGTGCTAGCCGGCCCCAGTGTTTCCATTCTGCCTCTGTCTGCACGAGGAAGTGTGGATCATGATCAGCAGGATAATCTGCATCCTCTGTGACCTCTACCTCATGAAGCATGTAGATAGAGAGACACGTTTGCTTCTGTGCTATGCTGTTTTATCAGTTATTTTATTTTATCAGTTCTTCTCTGTGTCAAATCCTGCAAGCACTAAATAAAGTCTTTATCGGACAGAGGGCTTAAAATCAGTGTCTTGTGACTCGTCTTGCCCGGTGCCTGAGAGTCTCTTCATCATCTGCAAACAGTCATCACTGATCCGTGAACCGTGAGGCATCTGTATCCACACTGGCAATGCCCCGTGATTTCATAGCCACCCTGTCCCCACTGGTGTCTGATGCCAGGCCACCCTGTCCCCACAGGTGTCTGATGCCCTGTCCCCACAGGTGTCTGATGCCAGGCCACCCTGTCCCCACAGGTGTCTGATGCCAGGCCACCCTGTCCCCACAGGTGTCTGATGCCCTGTCCCCACAGGTGTCTGATGCCAGGCCACCCTGTCCCCACAGGTGTCTGATGCCCTGTCCCCACAGGTGTCTGATGCCAGGCCACCCTGTCCCCACAGGTGTCTGATGCCCTGTCCCCACAGGTGTCTGATGCCAGGCCACCCTGTCCCCACAGGTGTCTGATGCCCTGTCCCCACAGGTGTCTGATGCCCTGTCCCCACAGGTGTCTGATGCCAGGCCGCCCTGTCCCCACAGGTGTCTGATGCCCTGTCCCCACAGGTGTCTGATGCCCTGTCCCCACAGGTGTCTGATGCCCTGTCCCCACAGGTGTCTGATGCCCTGTCCCCACAGGTGTCTGATGCCCTGTCCCCACAGGTGTCTGATGCCCTGTCCCCACAGGTGTCTGATGCCCTGTCCCCACAGGTGTCTGATGCCCTGTCCCCACAGGTGTCTGATGCCCTGTCCCCACAGGTGTCTGATGCCAGGAGTCTGCTATGACATTTCATTTTCGAAAAAATTGAAAATGAGGGCGTCTGGATAGTGTAGAGGTAAAAGCACTTTAATTACTATCGGCTTGGTCAGACGTTCTACAGACACAATTGTCCGTCTCTGTGGGTTGGAAGCCGGTGGAGTACGAGTCCTGGTCGCTGCACTAGCGCCTCCTCTGGTCGGTCGGGGCACCTGTTCTCGGGAGGGGAACTGGGGGAATAGTGTGATCCTCCAACACGCTACGTCCTGCCAGTGAAACCCCTCGCTGTCAAGTGAAAAAAAGCGGCTGGCGACTGCACATGTATCGGAGGAAGCACGTGCTAGTCCACGACTCCACGGCTCTCCCCAGATCGGCAGAGGGGGGATGGGGGGGGCGGAAATGAAAGGTTTATTATTTGATTAAAGTATTATTATGTTGTGTTTTTATTCACCTTGTATATTTTTTTCCTTCCATCTTTATTTATTTATTATTTACCTTTATTTCCATCGATCTGGGGAGAGCCATAGACTAATACCATGCTTCCTCCGACACATGCGCACTTGCCAGCCACTTATTTTCACCTGACAGCGAGGAGCCTCACCGGCAGGATGTAGCACACTGTTTTTTTATATTTTAATGTGATCTAAATCTGTAAAGTGTACCTGTTAAATATAAACAACACCAGCCACATTCAAGCAATTTCCTACTCCGTGACGGAAATTGGTTTTTATTTTTATTGGTGGGGAAAATATTCCTTGGAATTCATCGTTTACAACCCAAACCAAACGCTTATTGCCAATGACTTATTGGCAGGAAAAGGACTATAAAAGGAAAAGGCTGCACAGAAGGCTCACCAGTGCAGCGAGCAGTGCACCTTAGTTCAAGCCAAACCAACTACGGTACTACTTTCTGTAAAACTGACAATCAGACAGGGCAGCCGAGCATAGCATCTGCTCACAGGTACACATTCTAACATGTTTCAGAGTCAAAGCAAACATTTCATCTGTAGGTGTTAAAACAGGTGATAAACTGTTAACTTGCCGACAACTGCTCTTTTAACGCTGGAGGCCGGAGATGTTTGGGAAATGCACAGAATGGCACTTAGATGACAGGGGAGCCGCTGAGCACTGACAGCAGGGCAACAGCTGATACACATGATGGAGAGGGAAGGATTATCGCAATAGACATGTAACACATGTGCAGGCAAGAATCAGATTCAGATGTGAAGAAAGCTAGCCGCCCATATTTTGACTTCATTTGTCACATTGTCAGACAGAAGAAGTCTACAAAATGTTCATCACACAATTGCTACTTAACCACTTGGAAGAGGGGCTGCAACTAACGATTATTTTCATTCTCGATTAATCTGGCGATTATTCTCTCGACTAAACAATTAGTCATTAGTTTGGTCTATAAAATCACCAAAGTCCAAGATGACATCCTCAAATGTCTTCTTTTGTCAAGAAGACCAACAGTCCACACAACCCACTTTACTTTACTGTCATAGAAGACTAAAGAAACCAGAAAATAGAATTTTATTCTAAATATGTTTTTCTTAAAAATTAGTCTAAATGATTAATCGATTATAGAAAGAGTTGCCAATTAATTTTATGTTGATAGACTAATTGATTAATTGACTAATCGTTACAGCTCTACTTGGAAGTGCAATTTGCAATGTATATTAGTATTTATTTACATCCATCTCCCAGCGTGTCCTTCTCAGCTGCTCAGGCAGTAGACCTGCTAATTCATAGTTTTAGCACTACATGGTTGCGGAGATGTTTTTTGCAGGCTAAGTATATGGTGCGAAAAAAGTTAAAATAGACATGCTGTGAATTCACACATGGACACACACACACACACATGCACACACACACATGCACACACACACATGGACACACACACATGCACACACACACACATGCAGACCTCAAACCAGACACAAAACTCTCATTTGTTTCAGTCCTACATCAATACAATCGTTAACTCACAGACATAACCATTAACACAAAGTCAAGGCTACAGAGATAGTATAGTATTTGGACTAAATTTGAGACATCATAAACCTCAGTAAAGTCACAGCAAAGTCCACTGGTCTCAGCGAGGTCACCAGGCATGACTATTCAATACATTTACAGAGACACAAACACATGCAAGGGATTACATTAGATCAGCTGCTTGTGTCTGAACAGATTATTAATGTTGTCGCTGGAGGAGAAATGGTTGGAATTCCAGACAAACACCCTCCCAGCCCTTCATTGTAATTCTTTGAATTCCACTTTTGTGGCTGCTGAGCTGAGGTGAACTTTGACAGGGAAAGGTGCTGTGTTCATGCTACAAGCATGACCTTCCCCTTCTTTGTTGTTGCTTTCAATACAATACAATCCAAATCCTCAGGAAAATGCCTCACTTCAATGCAGCACTGTAAGCAAGTAGCCATGTATGTGATCAACGTCAACTCTGAACTCTTCAAAAAGCAGCCAAATTAAATACTGTCAAACAATATAATTTATAGTCCAAGGGCTTTCTTGTGATGAGAAACAGTCAGTGTGAGGATTAGCCCGGCCCTGCTGATTTAGTGTCAATGCTTCAGTCCCCAGCACAAAGAAGAAAGCACTGTTTCATAGCTGAAAACAGACAAGACATTCACTCACTAAGGGGCTTGATGACTAACTGGTCTAGAACTAATAATGTAAAGTCTACCCTTGTTTCCATTTCAGGCTCGGCTTATCAGACGGATGACAACGCAGACAGTTTCATAAACGTGTCCGCCGCCGATGACATCATGGTTATATGAATGACATGCAGTGCCTAATAAGGTAGTGAACAGAAACAGTGAAATGAATACCCCAACACAACACCTGCTTATTAACTTTTCTCAAAGGCTACAGTAGCGGGTAAATGATCTCTATTGTAGTCTGTCTGTGGCCACAAAGCATTCCTTCCATATAGAAAAAGCCTCAGACCTGAGTAATAAAAAAACGAACTATGCCCTCCCCTAACCTCCACTGTCATATTCTGACATACAACAGAGATACATCACTTCCTATGGAGAGATTCTTCCAGCTATATGACCTCCTTCTCCACTAATGCGATAAGCCACAACATGTAGCTCTGATGTTAGTCATTGGTTGCAACACCCTGTGATGTTTCTTATGACCTCATGCAAACCAGCTTCCATGCAGACCAGGATGCAAATTCCATACAAGGACAAACAGTGGTGTTTTCTTCGTGGGCTGTAATAACTGCCAAATAAACAGGATGGGAGCATAAAGATTATGGTATAGAGTGCATTGCATGACACAATGCCTACTTGACTTAAGGTATTAGGAAACAAACTAGACAGAAGCAAGGGTAATAACAATGTCAGTTGAAAGATTACAGGGTAGGTTAAAAATATAGCATGGATGAACCTGTTCCAAGCATCAAACACAAACAATAATAATCCTTGTCAAGTTGTATTAACGATATGTTAAAACGACTTCTATGAGGAAAGGTTGTCTGATTAATCTAAATATCTCTGTCTTGGCATACCTTAAAGACTGCAGTGATGAGATTTGTCCACCCAACAATTGACGCTTGATAAACCAAAGGTGAGAAATAGCAGGGGAGTTGCAGTGAAGCTGTGAGACCCCCACTCTGCTCCTGTATCAACAGCTTTGCTTAGCTCCTCTCCAATCTATCCCACAGACTTTTAATATGATGAGTGTGTGTGTGTGCACTATGTCCTCTCCTCTGGCCCCGATCGAGACACACCTGTATGACTCCACTCCAGCTGCAGGTGGGACCACATGTCAGTCACACTCCCAGTCCCAACCAGTATTTGCTTAAGAGACTAACTACTACACTATACAAAAGAGACTAACTACTACACTATACAAAAGAGACTAACTACTACACTATACAAAAGAGACTAACTACTACACTATACAAAAGAGACTAACTACTACACTATACAAAGGAGACTAACTACTACACTATACAAAAGAGACTAACTACTACACTATACAAAAGAGACTAACTACTACATTATACAAAAGAGACTAACTACTACACTATACAAAAGAGACTAACTACTACACTATACAAAAGAGACTAACTACTACATTATACAAAAGAGACTAACTACTACACTATACAAAAGAGACTAACTACTACATTATACAAAAGAGACTAACTACTACACTATACAAAAGAGACTAACTACTACACTATACAAAAGATGTCCAAAAATAAGCTGGATTTGATAAGGTTTCCTCTGTGCCGTCCTGTCCGGCTTGTGGCCCTTTGTTTCCTAAGCAAATGAGGGGCGAAGTTACAGGAACAACAGGGCCTGGGCCTGGGCCTGGGCCTGGGCCTGGGCCTGGGCCCTGGGCCTGGGCCTGGGCCTATATCAATGTCCAGCATGCAAATGGCCATCGTAAAGCTGCAGTGGGACTTAACATTGGAAGAGGGCTGTCTTTCTCTGTTGGGAAACTGACAGCAGATAAGAGAAACTACCATGGCTTCTCTTGTGTGTTTGCTTCCTGGTCTTTTATATCAGAATTAAGATTTTTGTTTTTTTTAGCATGGAAATGAATAATATGAGTAACAGACAGTGAGCGACAGCATTGAGGATGACATCCCACTTGCAATGCAAGCCCTTGCCTGCTCTAGTAACCCTTTACACACAGGCACTCCTGCTTGATTCACACTGACTCATGTATCAAGTGCAGATTTATTGAAATACAGCTAAGTGAGCTAACAGTGAATCACATTTAACGGCACACACGCCCCATGACAGACACAAGCTTGATCAGCCATGAACATGTGTATGGCCAATAACAATAAAATGTGTATGGCCAATAACAATAAAATGGTACAAGGCCAAGCATCATTCCCCGGCTTCCTGGTACTTTACTAGCCTGGTTAAAACTATCCGGATCCGTGAAGTCACATTCTGTTTCGTTCTGTCAAACAGAATGAGTTCACAGATGCGATGGTTTACCAAGCAGGCTAGTACTTTACTGGCAGCAGAACCCCCAAAAAGTCAGCTTAATATCTTAATTATGTTCTCTTAAGACACAAACCGTTTTCAAAGTGGCGATTATTTGGAATGCGTCTACAAAAACAGTAGTCTCGTCAGTAGAATTTACAACTTCTCCATAAACACACTCTTCACTTGCCTGACAGACGAAAATCACAGCTATCAGGACATTCCTGCAGTCTTTGCATCTGTTTCCCTATATAGTAACTATTTTGTGGAGATTCCCAGTAGCCACAAAGAGAACTTTCGCCTTCCACATGAAAGCATGTAACAAGCTGAAAAATCCTAGCTTCTAATTGGCTGATTAGTACTTTCTTGTGCGTTGACATTCCCTCACAGGAAGCAAGGACAAAACCCTTCAAACTGGCTCTTGAGGCGTCTATTAATCTGTTAACTTATCCTTTCAGAGGCTGTTTTCCTTGGGGGATAAAGAAATCGTGTTTTGCACTACATCTTAATAAAGCCCTTCCGCCCCTCAAGATCCCCTCTCAACTTCCTTCTTCAACACCCCTCCACAACCCCTGCCTGGCTCTCCACTCCTCCGGGGCAGAGGTTCGTCTTGTGTTGATCCCCTTGGGAAAAGCTCCTCCCCACCTGGCAGCGGTGAATGGTCGGCCCCTCAGGAGGGCAGGAGGCACATGCACAAAGGGAGGGTGCCTCCGAGGATTAGGCCCCAGGTCTTAACAGGCCATTATCAAACAGCATGGGACAGTAGTGATTTGGCGGCTTGCCTTGATTTCTCATCCCTTGAGGCACAGGGGAATTTGGGTGTCACTTTGAGCAATCCTTTATATAAAAAAAGGATTTGGCTTTACTTGTGCCTCCCTCTGACCATACCAGGACCTTTATATGTCGTGTTAATAATTAGCCTGAAGGTCGGTAAATAAACCACAGTGGACAACATAGACTGAGTACACACACACACACACACACACACACACACACACACACACACACACACACACACACACACACACACACACACACACACACACACACACACACACACACACACACACACACACACACACACACACACACACACACACACACACACACACAAGGTCAAAACGCTGTGTTGGGAAATTTGGGGGGATTTTAGTAAAGTGAAACTATTTTGTGCCGGATGATGGATGTTGTCTACAAATGTCACTCAATGAATGCATTTAGTTTTGTTTTGGAGCATTTGTTGGAACTTTTGTTCGAGTCTTGAAATGTTCATGTAAAGTTTTAGCATGGATATCGCCAACTCATCTTATGATAGCAACGGTTCTTCTCCACTGTGTGAAGTTCTACAAAAAAAGTTATTGCACTGTAGTTTCCCCCGAAAAGGAGATGTTTGAGGATTCAGCCTTACACACTGGTAAAAGATCTGAGGAGGGTCCAAATCTTTTGCGACAGATCTCAAAACATGTTAGACATGTGAAGCCATGGAGATAATCAGCCCATCGCCCCGCTGTAATACCGGCGATCAGGAGTGAGCGCATTCAGAGAGGCAGGATTCCCAAAGTATCAAAAAGACAAAACTCCTCAAAAGGCTGAGATGTAATGATGTAAAGCTCTCCTGCGCTCTGCCCTGGCTCTTAAAGGATCCAGCCGTGCCAGCTGACCTCAGCACACAGGCATGTGATGATCCACTTAGGAAACTCCTCCACACAACAAGCCCCCCCACCACCTTCCATCCACCCCCTGCAGACAGCCAGTCAGCTCTGCATCTAATCAAAACTCCCATTTCCTCTGGACAAAACACTCCATCTGGGGCTGATGTTGATCCTGAGGTGCGAGTCCATTGTAAACTTTACCACCAGGCCGATGGTCCACAACCCCACTGCTGTCCCATTAACACATCTCTGCAGAGTCCACACAGGCTGCTGCTGGACGGCCGGACGGCTGTGTGAAGTGTGGAGGGGAGGAGGTCAGCGTTATTTTTTACATTTCTGGCTGAACAACAGTTATGTTTTCTTCAAGTTATAATAAATCACTGGAACCAGCTTTAAAATAACAATGGGATTTTCAACCAGCTTTGTGTCATTACAAAATTAGTAGTATTATCCAAAAACTGTAATCGAAATTAATTTAGTCATTGAGAGTTGATTTGGGTTAAGCTGTGGACCAGTGATGTCATTTGTATATGAATGACATCACTGGCCGACCACAACTTAAGTCAAATCAACTCTCAATGACTGTCAAACTAAATGAATGACTGCAAAACTGTTTACACTTTTCGGATATACTACTGATTTTCTAATGACACAAAGCTGGTTGAAAATTGGCAGAGTGTTCCTTTAAGTAGTCTTCTTCCAAAGGAGATGCAGTGTTGTATGATGTTGTTCTTTATATATCATAACACCTGCCATTACTGTGCCATGTCAGTGCCTTATCACAGTGGTTCTCAACGTTGGTCTGGGGGAAAGCACCAGGGGTCCTTGAGGGGGCTCCAGGAGTACCCCAGCAAATTGATGACTTGTTAAATTTCACCATCATTTAATTTACATGAAGTTAACACAATTAGCAAAGGAAGAATGACATAGTTTCGCTGTTTTCTCTCTTTGATATTGATATGAAAAAGGTTGAGAATCAATGTCTTAGCATGTGTGCAGTGTTTATGTTATTGCCAGTTTAAAGTATTTGCATACGCCCCATACTTGCTACATGCCAACTGAATGTGATGTGTTATGTAATGGAGCAAGCTGATAAAGGCTTTTATAGATTCAAGAGGCCATGGAACAGGAACATGCTAAGCAGAGAGCCTGTAACTAATGTGTTTAATCCAGTGGAAGAGCTCTATAGGAGGAATGCCATTGTAGGAGGCAGTAAAATCATTTACATTGAAATAAATGCTTTAGTGGCGAGTACGGGAGCCAGGAGGCGGGGCCACACAATGCAATGAAATACAGTGATTGTGGGTGCTGTAGAAATTCCATTACAACAGGGGGCCACGCTAGAGATCTACCTAAACATCGAAACATGTGCAAAACGAGCACGTCGGTAGCAGAGATACCAGACATGGGTCTGTCGGAAGTGTCGGAGATTGACTTCCAAACTAAACGGGAGCTGCTTCAGGATCAGCTGAAGGCAGCCTGTGATGAATGCTACAGGCCATTAAGCCGGGAGAGAGTTCCAGTCTAGAAGCTCTGTTAACAAGCCCACTCAGAGATGCAGCTATCCCAGCCACGGTCCAACTGTGTCCACAACCCTATGCCCACTGGTCTGGAAAAGCTGGAGTGAATGGAGATGATCCACCCGTCCCCCCAGAACCTCTTTAAAGCTGTACATTCTGCAGACACAGCGACATTCCTGCCCCGGGCCAAGTAGGTCAGAGGGAACCCTTATCTTTCAGAGAGCTGCTGTGTGTTGGTGGCTCGTTGGTGCCTGGGTAAGCCACAGTCCTTGGTTTGTTGGTGGCTCGTTGGTGCCTGGGTATGCCACAGTCCTTGGTGTGTTGGTGGCTCGTTGGTGCCTGGGTAAGCCACAGTCCTTGGTGTGTTGGTGGCTCGTTGGTGCCTGGGTAAGCCACAGTCCTTGGTGTGTTGGTGGCTCGTTGGTGCCTGGGTAAGCCACAGTTCTTGGTGTGTTGGTAGCTGGTTGGTGCCTGGGTAAGCCACAGTTCTTGGTGTGTTGGTAGCTGGTTGGTGCCTGGGTAAGCCACAGTCCTTGGTGTGTTGGTAGCTCGTTGGTGCCTGGGTAAGCCACAGTCCTTGGTGTGTTGGTGGCTCGTTGGTGCCTGGGTAAGCCACAGTCCTTGGTGTGTTGGTGGCTCGTTGGTGCCTGGGTATGCCACAGTCCTTGGTGTGTTGGTGGCTCGTTGGTGCCTGGATATGCCACAGTCCTTGGTGTGTTGGTGGCTGGTTGGTGCCTGGGTAAGCCACAGTCCTTGGTGTGTTGGTGGCTGGTTGGTGCCTGGGTATGCCACAGTCCTTGGTGTGTTGGTGGCTGGTTGGTGCCTGGGTAAGCCACAGTCCTTGGTGTGTTGGTGGCTCGTTGGTGCCTGGGTAAGCCACAGTCCTTGGTGTGTTGGTGCCTGGGTAAGCCACAGTCCTTGGTGTGTTGGTGGCTGGTTGGTGCCTGGGTAAGCCACAGTCCTTGGTGTGTTGGTAGCTCGTTGGTGCCTGGGTAAGCCACAGTCCTTGGTGTGTTGGTGGCTGGTTGGTGCCTGGGTAAGCCACAGTCCTTGGTGTGTTGGTAGCTCGTTGGTGCCTGGGTAAGCCACAGTCCTTGGTGTGTTGGTGGCTGGTTGGTGCCTGGGTAAGCCACAGTCCTTGGTGTGTTGGTAGCTCGTTGGTGCCTGGGTAAGCCACAGTCCTTGGTGTGTTGGTGGCTGGTTGGTGCCTGGGTAAGCCAGTCCTTGGGACTGGCAGACAAGGTGTGTACCGGCTTTGAGACACGGTAGGATATGTTTCACAATTTGGGAAAAGGTGGTAATGATGAAACAGCTTCATATGCACACATGTTAAGGAAATGAAAAGGGGTAAGCAACATTACAGGGTAGGGTATATGGGTTGTGTCATCAATTTCTACAGGGGAAAAAAATCTAAGTGATATTTCATGTTGCCTTCATGTTGGGAAACAGAGCATTTCTTCTGGTAACGCATGGTGCTATTACAAAGCCGTTAGTGGTCAAGATAATCTCCCCCGAGCTTCACTTTGAGTCACTTCATAAACCTCTGCGCTCTCTTGACCCTTGAGATGAATTGGAGCTGGATGGTCACCACACACTTTTGATTGTTTACCTTGCCGCAGAGCGGAGGCTTCCTTTCAGAATGTGCATTCCTCCTCCCGCTTAACCACAGCCAATCATCACCTCACACAGATACAACATTCCCAGCTGCCCTGGGGCCTTAAATTAACTAGCACCCATCCACCGCAGGGGAGCGAGCGAGGTCACACACAAAACTCCCAACTGAAGCAAACTAGACCAGCACCAAAAACATTTCAACTGCTGCAAGTGGAGGCTCCTGTCATCATGACTACGTGATTTTGTGTTACAGACCTGAGCTGTGAGAACGCACAGTCAGTGCCGACCAGCTTTTGAGGAAATGGAGACACAAATCTTCATGAGGGAGGCACACGCCCCCCCCCCCCCCCCCCCCCCCCAAAGGCCTCTTTTCGCCAAAGCTGAACCAAAAGGGACACAGGCAGAGAGGAAAAATAGAACCATTGACACGTTGGTATTCTTCAGCCAAAGTGGAAGGCCAGTGCCAAATGTGTTCAGTAGAGAGGAGAGGAGGCGAGAGAGGGAGGGAGAGAGAGAGAGAGTGAAGGCAAACAGATACAAAGAGGCCCAGTGTGGATGCTGCTGTGAGTGGACTCTGTGACTGGAGATAATGAACAGTAAAATAATATGTAATCTGAGTGAGAACCACCCCCCTTCCCTGTCCAGCGTACAAGGTCAGCAGCACCACTGGCTACATGTTGGGGTATTCCCGACACATTCTGGCCCGGTGTGTGTCTGGGTATTCAGGGCTTTCGCCGGTGTAGAAGAAGAAGAAGAAGAAAAAAAGCGGTCTGGCTGAGCTCCACAGCCACACAAAGAGCCTCTCTGCCTGCAGAGACTGTAGGAGGGGAGTTCACTGCTCTCTTGCCTCAAACCTCTGGATTTCCTCTATTCTGCCATTTGCAACACTTTTCCACTTCCATTGGAACGAGTCCACTGCACCTCTTCACAGTTCTATTAGCTCTACACATTCAGTTGGAGCGATAGCAAAGAATCGACTCATTTCAAAGCTGGAGTCTGGCAGTACATTTGCAGGACATGAGCCCGAATACTGTACTGTGGATAATTGCATGGATCTTACCTTCCCCCATTGGGCCCTGGTGGAGAGCAGTGTCGGAGCCCTCTGGCATGGCACGCAGGCCTCTGGAGCTGAAGAGAAGAGACACAAAACAGACAGAACCTGAAGTCAGACAGGTACACACCACAAAATACAGCAATGTTGATCTTTCACATTCTTCATAGGTTATTAAAAAACACACATTTAGTTCCCTTGCTGCAAGTCATTCTTTCTAAGGTTTTAGGCTTTAGTCATTGTTAAAGCTGGCTTGGCTTTTCCACACTGCCCCGGGTCAATGGAGTGAGACAAACTAGCCAGGCCTTATTATCAGGCTTTTACTGAAAAGCGACATTCTTGCCATTCCACGGCAGGTGGTTCTGCGTGAGCTGCTGCCAGCCTCTTACTAAAGCTTTGGTTGTGGCGTGTGGTGAGTGTGTGGCATGATGAGCTTGTGTTCATCAGGAGAGGAAGGGCAGGAAATCACGTGACGGGACAAGAGAGTCCTACGTCAACTTCAGATCAATCTCTGGACACTCAAATTCAATTCAGCAGCTACCAAGAGAAAAGGTGAAGGGATTCAAGAAGCTCTGTGACTGTTATTTAAGCAAAACTTAGTCAATATTGTATAAAAACCTGGCCTGCATGTAAAAGTGATTTTTAGGAAGTGAATGAACTAATAAATTGTGTCACATCAAAAGAAGTCTCTCAGCATCAGTATAACTGCTGTAGTTTAATGGCTCACCCCGGTGGCACACATGTTTCTTTGCTCTTAATGATGAGGGGCGTCACCAGCGCCGCAGCGCTGCCGCTTTCTCTCACATCACTGCCTCTCTGGCTCTTTACAGCAAATTAACTGAGAAGATCGTGCCTGAGAACTTGTCTCCCTGTGATTCCTGGTGAGCCTCCGGCCTTTCAAACTTCGCATACTTGGACCAGCTAGATCAGAGGAGCGGGAATTCTTCGGGGATTAGGATGCGCATTGTTCCGAGCGCATTTGCTGGCCGTCGTCCCGAACTGACAGCCAGGCCGGCCGAGGCTGAGCCAAGCCTACTGCAGGAGGCTCGTCAATTACCATGTGCAGGAATGCTGGGACAAAAGTCACATTAACATCACTGTTTAAGCAGTGGAGAGGCCTGCGACTGTGGAGCGATGGGGAGGCTGTGTGATAGTCAGGAGGCTCAGGCAGCCATGCAGCTGACCGATATGATCATTTGTCCTTCCTTAGAATGAAACATCAAAATCCTTTCATTTGATCAGAATATATTAGTGAATATATTGATATTTACAGACTAAAATAAAAAAATAATTGTATTATGACGTTTTTGCCCCTGTCTGTCTTTCTGTCTTTCTGTCTGTCTGTAGGATATCTCATAAAGTTCTAAACGGATTTGCACGAAACTTGGCAGAAAGGCAGGCTTAGAAGTGATTACCTTCCACACCCACTGGCCAAAAGTGGGTGTGGCAATGGGCATGTCCAATCACAGAAAGGCACCTAACTTCTCAACAGATTAACACCACAACATTTTGTAGAAAGGTTGGTCATGGGCCAAGGACGAACTGATTATGGGCTAACGTGCACCGCCTCCGGAACAGATGTGGCTCGGGTACGGCTGTGAACAGACCCACACTCATGTAATCTGTCAGACGTATGCGGGATCCCACAAAAATAGAACAGGTGCGGAATTTTTCCGTGCCGCATGTATCGCCCATCAATTAACATGGGCGAGAGTCGATCCGGCAGTTTTGTCGGATCCACAATGCAGCCGTAACGTATCTGGTGTACATTGACTGTAACTGTAACCCCCATTGCCACGCCCACTGGCCAAAAGGAGGCGTGGCAATGGGGGTAGCCAATCACAAAAAGGCGCCATATATTCTCTTGAATAGGTCAACTATGATGGCAGACTGTCTTTAATAAAACAGACTTGAGAAAAGAGTGGTCTTCCTTGTTGTATTTAATTGTTCCAACAATGACACAAATCACTTCATCAAAATCACAGGAGCCGAAAAGGCAAAAGCATCAATCTGTCTCATGTCTTTACTGGAACACTACTGACGTGCAGGTCAGATAACTTTTGTTTGTCATACAATGTAAACAATAGAAAACTGGAGTTCTTATTCAAACATGTTACAATGACACAGTAGTAGATACATGAGGAACATTTATTGATACATGGGGGAACATCCAGATGGTCCTTTGTGCTTATTTATCTCTCTGGGAAGACTAACTCTTTTCTCAGCAAGAACAAGCCACATTGTTTCCCACAGAATGAGAGAAACAGTAAATGCAAGAAATATACAATTTTTTAATTTGATAAATTAGACAAAAGTGCATTTAGGTAGAGTTAAGGCCTTTCCTCTCATCAGTAAAGCAAATCAATATTTAAGCTATATATTTTAAATAAAAGGCTATGGAAGAAATTCTGCAAATTTATTTGGCGACCCAAATAAAATCTCCTGCGACCCACCTGTGGGTCCCGACCCAGTCTTTGGGAATGACTGCTCTAGTTTGTTTTGTTATTCTCATTCAGTGCATCTTCCTGTTGCATTTTGATGGATTTGTACTGTATATATTTTTTTCTTTTTTACAAAATACGATTTAGATATATGGCAGAAATCTAGCAATCTTTTCATGCAAAAAGATATGCCTTAGTGAAGCTTTACTTATTTTCTAGTAAATAAATATAATTGATTTGTAATATACAAGTGTTCAGCCTTTTTTGTACTTGAAAGAGCAAACGTATAAATTAAGAATTTATGGTTGTTTTGAAAAATGTTTTGTATATTTTATGAAACTACAGCAGTTATAAAAGCAAATTATATAGCAAAAAAAACATGGTCTCACTGAAATCAATAATGTTGTTAAAGTATTGAGAGCAAACAGGACAACAGATGTTGTCAAACTAATTGATGCTCAGTCAGTGAAGCACTGCTAGAGTGACATTCTTCAAGGCTGAAGCCTCTTCAAACACCCTTTGACCAAGCTTATGTGTGTAACCTCTAGGAGCTGTGTCCATGTTGTGGCTTTGAACTTGTCCCAGTGAGCAGAGAACTAGTGAAATCCTCTCAGTAATTCCAAATACTATGACCTCACCCTGGTGAATAACCAGACCAAAACTAAGCTAATCTCTCTCTCTCTGGTCAACGACAGGCTAGACTATAAATAAGGGGCTCAAAAGGTAAATATAGAAGACTGAAGCTTGTTTTTTTTTTGTATAATCAAAGACTGTGTGTCTGCAGGTGTAGAAAAAGGCTTTGGGTGGGGGCAGGAAATGACCTGTGAAAATGTCTTACAGCATGGACATGGTATAGTAGTGTAATGTCTTACAGCATGGACATGGTATAGTAGTGTAATGTCTTACAGCATGGACATGGTATAGTAGTGTAATCACAACCGTAACACATCTGGACACAATTCAACCATCGTAACTCATTAACCCTCGTCCACAGTTTGCTGACCTATGGCAACTGACTCCAAATCCTTGTTTTCCTAGGGAAGGAGGCAAGGCTATAACGGAATCCTAAAGAAAACACTATATACAGGCTAACATTCATGCCAAGCTGGCCACCTGTGCTTCAACCAGCAGCCATTACACACAAATGGAGAGCATTTGGTTCCCACAGCTGACTGCGTTAGCCGCAACATGAACCTCCTGTAAGGGAATCTGCAGCTTGCTCCTTAATCGAAGACAGATGCTACAAGAGCCAGACTGATGCTTATTAAAAGATAGACCAGGGCCCTTTTCTCAATAAGGGTTCTTGTGTGTTCTTGTGTTCTTGTGTCCCTGTGAAACGTCATCAGTCGCAGCCCAAGTACTGTTCCAATACAAAGTTCACATTCGCCAAGAATGCTTAAAATTCCCGGATGTGTTCTCGACATGCCCACTTTACCAAGGATGCTCTGCTTGGTGACTTGTGTCAACGCGGCAAGGCACGTGTCCCAGCATTCATTTCGGCATAAGCGGAGGCAGAACGCAGCAGAGAAGACGCCATAAGCTCCGGGAAGTTTTTTACCATTTAAATTTTTTTTCTTTTTTCTTTTTCTCCCCCCCCCCCCCCCCCCCCAAATAAATTAATTTCTGGTGACTTTTGATGCCTACAAGCAGGGTAGTAGGTTTCAATATTTGCCACTTTACGAACATTTATGGCAAAAAAGCTCCAGAGCACAATTGGCTGCATCTACATCAGCTGAGATTTTTATTTGTGTAGTACTGCAGGCGGCCTCTGCGCTCGTATTGCGCATTATGCGCAATACCCTCAAGAAAGCATCGTCTCAAACTGCCAACAGCATTATGTGTGCTTGTGACCTAGCAAGTTCATTCTTCCAAGAACGACTAGCAGAACGTAGAACACAAGAACAAGAACGCAGTCTTGGTATTGAGAAAGGGCCCTGCAATGGACCACTTCTTCTACGTCCCCTATCAGATGAGCTCAGCTGATACACAAGTGTTCTTCTAATCGGCCAGCTTCAGACTGATCCAGGCGGCCAAAGCCTGAATCCCTGCACAGATCTTTCAATTAAAAAATACAACAAACTGGTGATTAAGGAGGAGGACAGATGTTGGCCAAGATAGTGGACTTGTGCAAATACAGAGGAAATTCACAATGAGTAATCACCACAAATGTGTCGAAAGCCTCACCCTGAGAACATACACACACTCCCAACTGCCTGAGAACATACACACACTCCCAACTGCCTGAGAACATACACACACTCCCAACCGCCTGAGAACATACACACACTCCCAACTGCCTTGAACTTTTACACCTCAGGCCTGGCATTGTTAAATGGTAAAGGTCCTTGGGGGGTGATAACTATCTGAAACATTTTTCACCATTGACAGCCCATCAAGGTTATGAGAGAAGTGAAACCACTGAAGTCGTCCACAGAGGCGACGTGTAGAACATGAGACTTGTGCTCTTGGGCAGACATGCCACTTTCTCTGTCTGTCCAGGAAGGGTTAGAGAGGGCACAGACAGGACAGGAAGGATGTGACATCAGCCAAATAAAGGCTTCCTATTGGGTACCAAGGATGCTGCCAATCAATGTAACATAATATCTGGTTCAAAGTGTTATTCTCATGGTGGAGTATCCAAAGGAAATTCCCATCAATTGCCATGTTGCAATATCTGATTAGCCCTACAGAGCAAATCCAACACCTGTGTAGTTTTTGTACTTGATGCAATCAGTCACATTGAAAAGGTTGAACTTGTTCGACTTGCTCCCCGCAGTGCAACAATTAACAACACAAAAGGATGTTTCCATGTGTGCGGAATGAGTTGATGGAGGCTAAGCTATAAATAGTCTCGAGAAATTGCACTGCACCCTCTCTCACAGTCGGAGAGCGATCGCATCACATTTCCTTGTGTCCACCAAGCACCGTCTACCACCAACAAGGCCCAGGGGATCCTGGGAGTATGACATCAGCCTCCCGGGACGTCCTGAGCCAGACATGGAGGGGCAGATTTCTTTCAGACGCCGTCAGTCACTAAGGATGTTTACGTTCAGAAAGTGGAAAATAAAAATGCGACCTGGGATGGCAGGCAGAGGTCCAGAGGTCTACTGCCCCGCCTGAGACAGAGAGGTTATTATTTCAGCATCAGTGCCATGTTTATCTTGCTTGACCTCTCTCTTACCCTCTTCCCCCCGTCTACCATGACAGAAAATACCCTCTGACAAACAGCCTTTCTCTGGGTGCCCTCTTTCCCACATTACTCCTGCCGCTTTGTCCCTGACACCGAGCCTTAAGAGACCAACAGCTTTTCATTCACTGGGGGAAACAATAAGCCAGACCAGCCTCTCTTCATCTCAATCAAATCTGCAGCTCCTAGAATAGCGCTGGCCTAACCCATGACTTCCCACAGACACACACAACATATGAGCCTCTTATTTTAGTCCGTGCAGTAATTACATTTCTGAGCACGACCACTCCGATGGGGCGATAAGCAATCCATCCCGATGAACACCCAGAGAGAAATGTGAAGAAAAACAGAGCTTTGCCCACATACTGCACGTACATCCCAGACGTAATGGCCCTAATGGCAGAATAATCACTCCCTGCTGTGGCGAAGGAAAGCCATGGCAATTCTCACTTCACCACCTATGACCTATGATCACAGAATGCAGGTTTTGGAACGCCTACCTGGCAAGTGAGGATGGCAAGTGCCATCTTAATTGGGAAATGACAAGTGAAGGCTTCAGGTTCCTAAAAATTATTATGAACGGTAGGCAACCAGTGGGTAAGTAGTCCTCCATAATATCCATAATGCCCTGCAGGGTTTGCAGGGGGAAGGGGAATGACAGAGCTGCTGGTTAAAATTAGGGGAAGGGGGGGAGGGGGGGTGGCAAGTCTTCAAATAGAACTGGAGCGTGCCCAGTTAAAGGTGCATTACACCACTTTTGCCGCTCCTTTCGTCCGGTGTCAACATCATGACGGCACCGACACTCACTTTGACCTCCCTTGGGTTTCTGAGAGTGCTAAATCACTCAAAGCACACACTCTCATGCTTTCAAAGCAAGTCAGTGCTCTTGGGTCTTGTTTGCTTTAAAAGTTGACCCCTAAGGGCCCAGTGCAACCCCAGTGCAACCCGAGCTGTAATGTGAAAAAGTTATAACTTCAAGGTCACAAGAGAGAGATCTCGCTCTATTCTAATTTTCCTGAATGCAGCATCAAACTAAAACAAAGAGGCAGAAACTCAATCATCTCTTCAGCCATCACTCAGTTAAATAGACAGTGGAGATAAGCAGGGCTCATAAAACAGCTGTTCATACTCCAGTTATACAGAACACCAACAATATGCACTTTAAGTGTCTGAGGCTGCTTGTCTTTTCTTTAGTTTACTTGCTTTTCATTTTAAATAATTTAACCCTCCATGAACTACTTTGCAGTTAAATATGAATGGTGTTTCATTATGAGGGATGCACTTTTTGTATGTACTTTATCTTGATATGTGCATGCTACCTCAGGGCTGTTGACAACAAAACGCAGAAACAGCATGCTATACATTTTGTTTTAATATGCGATTCCACTTTCACAATGTGATATGCTTGTGTGCGGACTGTTGTCCGGTGTAACTGTTTTTAAACTGCAAAACAAATCGCCTCAATGAGGACATTAAAGTCAAACTACTAAGCTGCATTTAGCCACTAAATAACTTAAGAGGTGACTTGTGAAAAGCTCTAAACGGTTTATGCAAGTACGTAAATAAGGCTTGACGAGTTGAAGGCACACTGCAGCATACCAAAGAGGCTAGTGAAGAAGGAAATAAGGTGTGTGCCAACTCTCTTCCTCCTGAGACAAGCCAACACACACTTATAGACAACTTCCTGCCCGGCAGGACCACCTGGAGGAGGCTGCTCTTTCCATTGAGGGAACGTTTATCTGAAACCAAGTTGAGACGTTATTGTCTGAAAGGTCAAGAGAGGTCAAAGACGCAAAAGATGGACTTTTCAGTAGCAATTGATTGATTTTGTGCTATTCTTTCTCAACAGCTGGTGGGGAAATGCACTGACCTATGAAGAACAGCCTGCATTTAAAACCCTCGCTTTGTCTGACTGGAACACTTATTAGAAAATGCAGTTAGGATTGCTACGACAAACTATAAGTACCACAGGGGGGGAGAACATGCAAGAAAATGGGAAATGGCATTTTATTTACAGTTTATTTCTTTTGCACAGTCTGGAATTGGTGCTACACTGTAGGTGGTGTATTGTATGAATTGGTGCTACACTGTAGGTGGTGTATTGTATGAATTGGTGCTACACTGGGGAAATCTGACTCCCTAAAAAAAGCCTCCAGATCCCAGCAGCTGATCAAAGTTCACTCAACAGAGTGTTTTTTCACCCTCAAAGAACAAACATCACTATCTGCCTGAAACTCTAGCTCTTGCCAGAGCTTCACGCTGACTGGTGGTGACTAGAGTTAAAGACATGAGGAATTCTTATAATAGCAACAGCATTCAGCAGAAAATCATCTGAAATCTACATGCAAGGTCTGCAAAAACCAAAGGTGAAGGTGATGATGGGGTGTTCTGGGGATCATCATAACATAAGGATTGGGATGTTGCAGTGTTTTGGGAGCCCCTCTAGGCTGGATGACAGTATACCCTCTCATAACACAGCTTTTCCTCCTATTTGTTCATTTTGTCTGACATGTACCATTTGATGAGTTGCTATTATGTTAACGTTACCCCCCTTGATACATTGGAGAAGTGTTCAATAGCGAACTTAACTTAACTTACCGACTTTTCCTTACTCCTTTTCTCCCAACACGTTTGCTCGGTAGTGAAGCTTTTCTCGATCGTTTCTTTTCTTCAAATCTCTTGGTTACTCCGTTAGTTACTTCATTTCACATTGTAAATCCGCGCTCAGAGACACACACACACACACACACAAGCGCATCCCAGCGTAGACCAGCCAACACGTCCATCCACAAACAAACGCTGATGCGTTTGAGCTTCAAGAACCAAGAACAGCGAAGAACAAATGCCGCGTTCATGTCACGTCGGAAATATCGCCATCGCGACAAGAACGACCCAACAAGGTGCTGGGAGAGTGGGAATCTTCTCTCGCGTTGGGGCAGAGCAGAGAGTAGGGAAATGCTGCATTTTACGTTCGTATTACGTACAATTACGTTTGTATTTGTGTTACGGTTTCGTATAAATAATAAATAGTTTAGGCATGTATTTCTCCTGTTTCACTATTTATTTAACATTAACATATTACATCTGACTAATACATTAATTAAATCGTCAATTCAGTACCAGATATACACAGCCACCAAACAACTAGGTTGATTACAGAGTTTATTGTATTCTATTCACCTAGAGTATTTCTAATTTACGAGGAGCATTTGAAGGCAGCACAGGACCGCCTGGTTTGGTTTGGACATGTACAGTCTATGGTTTGGACGGGTTCGGAGACAGAGGCGGAGACGGACAGAAAGTACCATAGACATATACTCTGCGTTCATTTCGTGCGTTTTCTGTCCGTCATATGAAAGCTGGATACGCATGAAACGCAGCAAAACCACACACACACTCATGCATTTGACTCTCTAGTCTCTACTGCCCACATGGTGAATGTATTGCTTTTTGCTTGATACCAACGTGAAAGACGCATGGAAGTATGTGGGCAGTGACGAACACCGTTTGAAACGGACGCAATTTACGTATGAAAATTGGTGTCCACTGTCCACTTGGGGAATTCCAGGTTTTACCTCGCCCATACAGCTGACGTGCTAGTAGTCTGCAAATCTGCTCCACCACTCATTGATCAATGATATCGAATATGTCTGAACACAGTGAACAGTGTTTTTAAATGTCGCTCATCATGTAGCTGGCTGGTTGTGCTGGGCTGCAGCCTTTGACAGCCGGTGATAGGCTTGTGTGAACCGAGGCGAGATAACAAATTGGAATCCTGTCAATTACATTTATGAGGTCAGGTCAGGAGAAAGGGTGGCTCACAAAGGATGAGCTGAGTGAATCAGTTGGATGGATGCTAATTATGTGTGGTTGATTGAATAGAAAAGGACGCCTTTGCTATGCACACCCTCCTCTTTTCTCTTTGGGGGATTATCTCAAGATCCTGGGCTTTCTTCATTGAGTTACAGTGAGGATTATACTTCTTTGTCATGTGTAGAGAGATCTGACAGACTGCACAAATGATTGGCTGCCTATATCATTTTGACTATTATGTTGCAGAATTATATTTTTTTAACACGACTTTTCAGAGAAGAGGGTCAGAACTAGACAGAGGGGAGTTCATGCATTTCCATTCTCTGAAGTAGACTACCTCTGAAGTGACTCCACAAGGCCCTGAGTTGAACTAAATAAACCAATGTTTCCATCTGCTGGTAATAAAGGGGAATGATACTGCACTGTTTTCTTCTTTCTCTATTACTGTGTGCCTGAAGCATAAGCTTTCTAGACATTTGAAGACTATAAAAACAGTTATTATATCTTCAAAATGTTTTAGGAAATGGTCTCAGGATGGACAATGCATTAATAGGCTATTTGATAGATACAATTTTAGATGAAATTCTCTAATCACAGTAGGTGTTGCATTTTTCAAATTGTGAACATCTCATTAAAGATGAAACTCTAGACACACTGGAAGAGCATGATGGAACTGCTGTTAATAAAACAACTATACAAAGACACAGTGGATCACCATATAACCCGTAGGTGTTATGTTGCTTTTAGCTCTGCAATATTAGGGGGATGAGCATGCCACAAACCAGGCACGTTTATTAAAAACATGTGGCGTCAAACCAGTTGGTCTATCTGGGGCAAAAACACACCACCAAGAACATTTAATTAAGATTTTTATTTAGCATAAACACAACACAGCTAAAAGAGATAGAAAATTATCTTACTATGTACAAAGGCTCTCAAAGTAAAAGCTTCAAATGTTGAAAGATTCCATTTTCATTCTTGCTTCATAAGGCACAGGAAAGTATTATTTATGTATAGTATTTGTTTCGAAAAACATTTAAACTCACTGAAAAAATAATCTTCCAGAGTAAAATAAGATATCACTTCCACAAAATTCTAACATATACAATATATAGCCAGTGGAGTATTAAAATGCGTAATAAAATATGATAAAAACAAAACAGTGGAAAAAGTTGTGTGAGGAGTTCAGTAAGTTCAAATGAAACGCCTTATGATGCAAATATCCACGTCATTCCCTGAAACTGTCCATAAACTAAAGAATCACTACTCTAATTTGTAATACATCAAGATGAAGATGCTTACGGAACTACTGACAATAATTTAGAGACCGAATTTGAATTGAAACAGAGTATTTAACGCACAGACAAATTCTACTCATCTCTGGAGAATCACCCCCCGGCTGCTGTAACAGTCTCCTCTTCAGTGATTTTCAATAGAGCTATTCTGTACGTCAACAACAATCACAGATCGATCGTGGCGAAAGCAGGACAGTAGAAAACATTCATGACGACTAGCTGAACCCATAGGAATAACATGGAGGCTAGTGTTATACCACCTTTACTTGAATTCAATTGCTTTCAGACATCCCTTTTACCCTGAGTACAAAATTGTTAACCAACAAATAACCGGCCATTGCAACAACATAAAAATAAAATTAAAATAAAACATAAGAGGAGTCACATTTCATTGTTGAAGAAACTCTGGCTTCTATGTACAATTAGTTAAAATATCTGTATGCGAGCGAAATAAAAACAGACCAAGGTAACCCCCTCCGATGGCAAAATATGATGAGCAGACGTTGTTTTCTCTCTCTCATGCACTCAAGTTCATTCGGTATACTACACTCCTCTGGTGGGCCTGTGGTGTGAGCCAGCAGGGCCGGGGGTCATGGGTCATGGTGGAGGGGGGTCAGATGGGCTTGGTGGTGGTGTTGTAGACCAGACGCTCCCTGTCCTCCATGCTGGTGACCTGGGAGCCGTTGATGGGCACTTGGCGGTGCTGCGATGGCTTCTTCTTTCCCTTCATGAAGAAGTAACACAGGATGCCCAGCAGGATGACGATGGCTAGACCCAGGAGAGCAGCGATCGCTATGATACCTGAGCAAGGATAGTTACAGTCATTACAGAAGAAAACTGTGACGAATGCTCTATAAACTTTAAAGATATCGTTTTTGTAATGTTTCCAAGTTGGAGAAAGCGTGATTGAAGTAGCTTAGTGATTTCAGGGTTCCTACACCTTTTCCAAAGTCAATTTCAAGCACTTTTCAAAGTGCATTTTCAAGCTTTTACTGGACCTTACAGCTGGGGTAAATTACATATTTATATTCCGGTACATATACAGTTTAATGTGAAGAAGTGAAATAATAATTTTTAATATATAAAAATTATTATTTCACTTCTTCACATTAAATCAGATGTTATTGTGCAATAAACAACCAAAAATTATGTTTTGTACCAGCAATGCTGTAATGATAATAGGTAGCGACCAATCACTGGAGATGTACATTGACTGAGCACTTTATTAGGAACACCTGTACACCTGCTAATTCATGCAGTTATCTATTCGGCCAATCATGTGGCAGCAGTGCAATGCATAAGAACATGCAGATACAGGTTAGTCAAACAACAGAATGGGGGAAATGTGAACTCGGTGACTTTGACCGTGGCATGGCTGTTAGTGCAGCCAGACAGGCTGTTAGTGCAGCCAGACAGGCTGTTAGTGCAGCCAGACAGGCTGTTTTGAGTATTTCTGAAAATGAGTTCACACATAATGGTGTGAAAAACAACAACTGTGGTGACCAGAAAAGCATTTCAGAATACAACACATCAAACCTTAAGGGGGATGTCACTTTGGTAGCCGGTTGACACTGAGCTGAAAGTTGATACCTACCCAGTATTTAGTATGGTGTTCATAATAAAGGGTTCGGGTTAGGGAGTGTGTAGTGGAAATAAACAGGATGTTATAGTATAGTATTGCTATTCCCCTGGCTCTTGCATTAAATTCAATCAATATCAGTCAGTCAATATATCAATTTACCCTCAATGGTTGCACTTACTTTAATAACAGATTTTAATAATGGCGTACAGTCAGTCGCCACTTTATTAGGTACACCTGTACAATCTAATGCAATTCAATGCAACATCTCTTCCATAAATTCTACCTTTACAAAGTTTATATTCTTCAGTTTTTGTTGACATTGGCCTGCATTTATATAGCGCTTTTATCCAAAGCGCTTTACAGTCAGTAGGTACATTCACCCATTCATACACCGATGGCGGCAGGTTACCACGCAGGGTGCTGGCACACCAACGGGAGCAATTTGGGGTTCAGTGTCTTGCCCAAGGACACTTCGACATGCAGACTGGAGGAGCCGGGAATCGAACCACCGACCTCTTTTATCCAAAGCGATTAGTGGACGACCCGCTCTACCTGCTGAGCTACAGCCGCCCACATTGTCGGAATATGTAAATGTAATTGTGTTCATTATTGAGGTTGTAGTTTGCAGTGGTGGTAAACATTATATTGAGGTGTTTCTAATGTTTGTCCTCACTATTTATATACATGAGGGGGCAGAATATTAGAAACACCTCTCAATATAATGCAGTCCAGTACAACACCACCACTGACTATGACCTCACTGCTAAACAGTAAACTTGAATTAAAGGAACAGTTCACCCAAAAATGAAAATACTACTGATAACACAGCTTGCCAACACAACTGGAGAGAAAACCAATCACCAGTGACTTCAGTACAATACAACTGAAGTCAATGGCTTTCTCTCGAGTTGTGCTGGAACCCTGTGATTTGTATGTCAAAGCAGAGCTCAGAGTCAAAGACTAGTCCCAAATTGCGAGCGGACTGTTTATCATTGGAGGATAAGCTCCGTAGGTTCTTTTGACAGTCAAAAATCAAGTTAGGAGAGTCAAATAGAAGGACCTCAGATTTGGACTCATTAAGCTGGAGGAAGTCTTGTGACATTCAGCACTTGACATCTGATAGACAAGTGGTTTCCTTCAGTACCCCCTTTCCCTGATTTCTGAATCAAATACCCCCGTTACCCGACTACAACGTTTTGCTTAGAAAACGGCAAGAGAAACCTATCTACCTTATTTTTGAATGCCCCGCTGTAAAATAATTATGGGTGCAAGGTCCGGTCTAGGACTTGACTGATTGTTGCAGCTGGCGCATTTCCTCATTAAAACTCTGGAACGCTGGAAAAAAAGTTGCAAGACCGCACCACGGATTTATGCCTCCGCCATTAGTTCATTCTTGAGTCCAAATCGCCATTTGAGGCAAATTGGAAGAAATTACGTCAAGGCATTCCTGAGATATTGTGTTAACAAGCTTGAAAATGGTGTTCGAGAGTAGCCTGGGTAAACCCAGCCCCCAGTGACCTGCTCTCAGGCTCACCCTGCTTACAGTCACTAGTGACTGGGAACTAAGAGAGCAGGTCACGTGGGGGCTGGGTTTACCTAGGCTAGTTCGAGAGGTCACAGTGACCTTGGCCTTTGACCACCAAAATCTAATCAGATCATCCTTGAGTCTAAGTCGATGTTTGAGGCAAATTTGATTAAATTCCGTCAAGGCGTTCCTCAGATATCGTGTTAACGAACATCGGACGTACGGACAACCCGGATCCATAATGCCTCCGGCCTGGCTATCGCCGGCGGAGGCAAAAAAAAAAAAAGTAAGATCGAAATTGGTTAAAAATTAGATGGTCAACTGTAGGTTTCTTTGGCAGAGGTCAAACAGTAGGGGAATGAGCCAGTAGTAGACAATGAGCCAATTGTCTGAAATACTTCCTTCAGAAATTGACTGACGTTCGTCAGTGACTAAATCCCCCCCACCCCGAGGACAGAATCAGTTTTTCAAATGTTTTCGGATTAATTTCAGATAGTAAAATTATTCCAATATGAATATATAGAGTTTTGGAGTGAATGCTTTCATTTACATGTACAAATTTGGTTTGGTGATTTGAATGATCTACAGAGGTTTTCAAAGTGGGAGGCAGGCCTCTCCAGGGGGGCTCCAAGCAGTTTCAGGGGAAGCTCAGTGAATGGAAGTGAAAAAATATTCCATTACTTCCATTAGTTATCAAAATGAGATCTCATAGAAAAGCCTAAATGTGTGTGATTTTGTTAAAGCGATAGTTCAGAGATACAGTAGTTTTGGGGGAATTTGACCGTTTTCCCACTTTCCCAACGTCAGAAACAAATAAATGCCTTCAGACAGACCTGTTTATGTATTTGGTGTAGCCTGAAGTATGTCAAACAGCAACATCAGGCTATCTCAACTTGATGTTGCTATCTTGTTGAGTGTCTATGGGATCAAATAACATAATTATGATCCCATAGGCATGCATTGAGTGAGGGGGGCTCCTTTTTCCAAGCTTTGTCTGGGGGAAGGCCCACAGTCTCAGACTTTGAAAATCCCTGATCTACAAGAAAGGCTCCCAAGCTGCCAAAGCTGGGCAGACAAAACAGATCAGTATATCAACTGCTGCATTCAGAGGCTCAATGGACTGCTGGAACGAGTCGACAGAAAGGACGGCCTCATTCGTGCGCTGAACAGCAGCAACCCTCAACAAGTAAAAGTTGATGGAGCAGAAAAAATACTTTTTAAAAAGAGCATTGTTAAGGTGTCTCTTAAAGAAAACAATTCATTCTAATGAAACAATGGGCTCAATTTTCACTTTTATGAGGTCAAGACTGAACAAAAAAGAATTAAGAATTAATTACCTGTCTTGCTTTCAGTCGCACTGCGTTCAAACTCCTCCTTTCTTGCAAATACGTCCTTTTCTAAAATAAAGGATAAAGATACAAGTTAGATTTAGATTATTTGTGTGGTATTCTACATTAAATATACAATGTGTTAAAGACACAATTGAAACATAAATCTGAACTCTAGACAGAAGGGGAATAAAGGTGAGAGATATGAGATATGAGAGTAGAGTTGAAGAGTGAGAGTGTGCAAACGTTCAACATGCTGTTCTGTGGTAAAGAGCCCTTTTGCATTTCATGCTCCGTGAGAGATGTGAGTCAGACTATCATCATCTCCTTAGAGCAGCCTATGGTTAAGAACATCACCTATAGACGGTTTTAACTTGACAACAAAAACATTCTAAATTGAACCCTCGCTCACTTCCTGTTGCAGTGTTTGCTATGGACATAAAAGAAAAAAAACATTCAAGTGCAGGACTGACCATTCCGTGAAAACCGTCTATACAGCTGAGCAGCGAAAACAAAAGTAACGATGTCGAGTGAATATTTCTGCAGTTTGCCGAATGCTGAGGAAAAGGAAGTGCTGTGGGGTTGCGCTCTGGTGAAAACCGTCTATAACATACATGGGCAACATACGGCCCGCGGGCCGTATGCGGCCCGCGGGCGCCTCCTGTGTGGCCCGCGATGGAATTGCAAAAAAAAAAAAAATTTTTTTTTTTTTACAGTGCACCTGAACGCAACATGCAAGATACCCGCTGAATACGTGTCCAAATGTTCATGTCATTCTGGCCAATACTCATAGCATTTCAGTCTGGAATATGGAATATCTTTCAATAATATTTATGACTAAAAGGCTAAAAGTAATCTCATGTGTAAGAAATGACTGTTCTACATTGCAGTAGAAATTGAAATAATTAACTTGTTGGTTTTGGATTTATTTAGCTTCAAGAGTGCATTTTTGTTCTTGTGTGACCCTCAACACAGGCTTTGAGGATCCCGGGCCACTTACTGATACTTATGCTTAAATTAACCCACTCATATTCTGGTTTATTTCAAGAAAAACATTTCGGCTAGTGGAAATTCTAATTGGCTGGTAACTTTAAAATCTAGCAGCCATATTGGCAGGTGGTGAAAAGTTAATTTCAAGCCCTGCAGGGAGAGCAGGTGGTGACATAGGAGTGAAAAAAGGATCAAATATTGGTGGTTAAGACTGAATAATGACATCACAATTGTTAATTTAAAATGAGTTATTCCTCTAAACCTGGCTTCAAATGCCCCAAATTCTTCACGCTGGTGCCGTTCAGCCCTCAGCAAAATCTGGTAGCGAGGACATTTTTTTGTGGCCTTCTCTATCATCAAAGTTGCCCATTCATGGGTTACGGCATGACAATATTTGTTCGGCCCCCGGCAACAATCTGGGTTTCTCATGTGGCCCCCCATGAAAAATAGTTGCCCACCCCTGGTCTATAACAACCCAAAACACTCATTAAATTAAGGCTTTGTAGTGGCTAGCACTGTGCCTGCCAACCAGGGTCACAAATCATAAAATGCCTGAAAAATTAAAAATGAGGGGGCAAACAATATCCCCAATAATTTGGAGTGCACGTTTACATCTCACCCTGCTCACATTTTTCCATTGAGTTGTCAAGTATTCATGCATGAATGCGACTACTGCCCCCTATGGGTGATTGTGGGAGCGTCTGACTGCAGGGATTCTTTCCCAGTGTGAAAAATTGAGCGGCTGTTGATGAGAAAACAACAGAGTAAGCAAGCAGCCTGAAGCTGCAGGAAATGTTGCACCGTGCCGCCAACAGTACAAGAAAATGCAGAGCCGCACAAACCAGTGTCAAAACAACAACATATAAACCAACTTTGTAAAAAACTCAACAATGGAGCGGTGGAAGGTGGACTGGTTGAGGACAGGGAGTGGCTAAAACGGCACAAATCTCTATCTACTGGTACCCAAATGTTGGTTGTATAAACTGAGTGTTTATTTGAATGTATTATTTTATAGTTCAATCAATAAAATTGCCCTCAAAAAGTACAAAAATGTACCCTTGATATGACTCTGGTGCCAACCCACCTGTTACCCCTCTGCAGGTTTTTTTGCAGGATTCCTCAGAATCAAATCTGTTTTCGTTGCCATGGCAGCCACCGTAGTTGAAGCGGAAGCATCCCTTTTGGACGGGGTTGTAGTACCACTTGCTGACACTGTCCCTGCAGCTTCCTGTGTGAGGAGGCTCGGTGCACCGCACTGTGCAGGAGGGAATAAAAACAGCGGGGGGTGGGGGTCAATTAAAAAGTGATGTCAAGAACCTGTTTCACAATTATCTTGCAATCAAAGTAATAGAGGATTTGGAAACCACACATTTGCATGACCAGAAAAATGTCAAATCACCTTTCTGCTCGTTCACTGGAATTTGCTGCAGAATCCGAAACGTGTTGCTCACTGATACAGACACAAAGGACAGACATACAGTAGGTCAGTAAGTCTTTCAAGGAAACATTTCATCAGTATCATGCCATCGCTGCATGGATGATGCTGTGAGCCAGTATGGAAATTCAAGTCTAATTTGCATGGCCACATGGCCACCGCTCACAGTTTTCGCAGTTCTCCTCATCGGAGCCGTCGCTACATTGTTTCTTTCCGTCACACTCCAGGCCCGGGCCCAGGCAGCAGCCGTTAGCGCAGCTGAAGTGCTTTGCAGTGCATGGAGTGCCACATGTTTCTGCTGTGACACACAAGCACAGAGGGAATCATCACTTTTACTGTGAGGGATCGCACAAGCGCTAGATACTTTGTCCATCCAGCAGAGTTCCATGGAGAGAGATTCACACATTTAGGAAGAGACGTCAGCTGTGTGTGTGTTTATTATTATTAGACTTTTCAACTTGGTTAAAATAATCATGAAGAACACAACATCTAGTGTTTACACTGTGGAAGGCATAACCCACAAAACAAAGAATAAACCATTTGTATGCAGTCACCAACTGGCAGAATCCACTTACCGTTAGGTGTAGGAAGTGGAAGCCCTCTGCCACTCCCTCTGCCACTTTTCTCTGAAAGACACATGATCAAAATTTCTTCACCTAGCACTTCTCTATAATAAATGAATATTTTAGGAAAACATGAATATGTATTGAATCTATTGTCTGTGAAATAGCTAACAGTACTCCTTGCCTAAAATGTTTAGTTTAAAACGTAGTGTTGCCAATTACCATTAAAACATCTGAAACCATTATGGTGGAGTGCTTACATTTTTGTAATAGTGGCCTTTCCATAAATGCTGTGATTCAAACAGTTCCAGTATTTTTAAAGAAAGCCATATTGAAGCTGCAAAAAACTTCACACCACAGTGAACTGAAGTAAAGAGCAGAGAGCTACCTTGGCCGTAGCAGGCGTCGGAACACTCCTGCATGGACAGGTAGTTGTTGAGGTTCTCCCTGCAGCCGCCGAACATGAACTCCTCACACTTCTCTGAGGCAGCATTATAATGCCAGCGAGGGAAAGAGCCGCGACACGGCCCCGACTTCTTAGGAGCCATACAGTGGTCTGGTGGGACAGAGCATATAAGGATTGGGTTAACCAGTGGTTACTTCTTGGCATACCAACAAGCGTACATATAAATTAGAACCAATAATAATACCATTCGAGACTTTTGAACAGTCTGCCCCTCCCATCATATAAACCCTAGAGAGTTTCACAACTTTAAAAGTGACATGAGTGGCAACATGGTGCAGCGGTGAATTTCACTTTGATTTCTTGAGAAACCATGGTTGCATCCCAGTGGCTGGGATTTATTCATTTGGAGGAATCTGAAACTGGTGACAGCTCAAGATGATGTGCAAAGCATGTTGAATTCTGAGCCTTTTGAACAGTTCAACCCCAACATTCTGTTCCGACCACAAATACACAGACGCAAGACAAACACAGGATGCAAGACACGACACCATAAAAATGCTACTTCCTTGTGACTTTAAAAGGACCATTCCACTGAAAATCAAAGCTTATTTATTATAGACAGCCAAAGTGAACATCATTTCCTGCTTCAGCACTGTACCAGAGATTTTCATCTGCCATTTATTTTCCCATAGACATTTCGTAAAATGCTTGTAAAAAATATTTGTACTTGGTCAAACCAAATGGTTCAGATATATTTAGAATCGGGAGAGACCATAGAACATTTCACTCAGACCAAAACTACATCGAAAAAATATTTTCTTTAAATCCGCAATTGTTTAACGTTTTGGTCCGAGTGAAATGTTATGTGGTCTCTCCTGTTTCTAAATATATCTGAACCGTTTGGTTTGAACAAGTAAAACTATTTTTATAAGCATTTTACGAAATGTCTATGGGAAAATAAATTGCGGATGAAAATCTTTGGTACAGTGCTGAAGCAGGAAGTGACATTCACTTTGGCTCTCTATAAACTACCGTAGTCATACTGATTCTGCCACTGTGTAAGTTGTCTTAAAGAGTTATCTACAATCTGTGCTGGAGATTTAATCACACCAAATGCTGAGTTCAGCTACTGCATGGCTGAAATGCCAGATTAATTATATGGATAACAGATGACCTCATATGTATTACATAAATACATAAAGCTGTGATTACCGTTTGCGTTAGATTCCTAAGGCTGTCTTTCATGTACTCATGAACAAAAACAAAACATTGCCATTAGCAACTTACAACTCATCTTAAAACCACAATGTTTGGTCACAAAGTTAATGTAATGCAATACCATACACTGTAGAGTTAGAGCAAATGAACTAAATTACTTTGACTAACCATAAGTGGTTCGGTCTAATATTTGCTGAGGTCACGAGACATGGTGTGTCTGGCTTGTGAACAGACAGACGCCTGATTGCACAACAAGCTGACATGACATGTATAGACAAATGCAACTGAGAAGAAGGAAGTGGTGTTTTTCCAGAGACACGGGATGGTTTTACGCACACGTTGTTACGCATCTGTTTCTGGTTGATGATGCACACGATTCTAAAACCTTCCTGTGTGTGTGGGCGTGCGTGCAGGTACACCTAATATGAGTCATCAGATTATAATGAAGTGCTCTAACTGCAAACTTTAAAGCATGAAAGATATGTGAAACTGTAAGCTACATCGCCACTGATAATTTATCATGATGATACCTGAGCTTATAAGATTGAATGCAAGGCAGAGTAGTAGTAGCTCAATGCCGTTTAACTGAATGGCAATTGCCACTGTAAGCAGTACTGATTCTCATTCATTAGGGGTTGAGTTGTGTATCTATTGATTCATTATTTAGGTGCAAATGTGTTGGCGACTTGGCGCTGCCATGTGGAGTCCCTGCTGTGCCTTTACATGTTCCACTGAGCCACATTCTTCACACCACTCAGAACACAGGCTTGTTAATGGGTAACTGAACCAATGAATGGTTAATAGTCTCCTTTTCCTTCAGTCTGAAAGGGCTTTCAATCAACCAACAACCTCCAATAATATATTGACATGGCTTGAAGAAACAGCTTCAAAACGGACGAAACATCACTCAGTCTTGTTCGCTTTAATCAACAGCAGAGAGGATCATGATTGAGCCTGTGATGAGTCCTCTCCTCTTGTTTGTGAAACCCAAGCTGAAACCGGACCGGCAGGTTTTGTGGAGTCGGGGGTGGAGACTCGAGAGAGCGGGACGTTGGGAGCGGAGGAATAAAAATCATAACCGCTGCCCTACTCACTTCCTTTCATTCTGACGGAACTAAACAAATGACTGGGATGGGCGTATGGAGATCTTTGGCAGCTCACAAGAGTCTTTATGTTTCACATCAAAGGAACTGACCTGTTTAATTCACACAGCGCCACCCACAGGATGACATTCAACACGTCAAACCACTGTTCCGTGACAGAACTACCAGCCATGTTTCTGTCTTGCATCAGAGACTCTTGTTGTTCCCTCTGCTCTGGACTTGCCATTACTGGTTTCATCCCCTACCAAGGCTGAGGCTAGCATTATATCATGAGTGAAATTGCATTATATATATTTTTTTTTATCTCATTATCTTTGTGCCATTTCCTCATTCAGCCTGCAGGAACCAAGTGAACGTGCCTAGACAAGTTTGATCACAACTACCATGGAAGGGCTCACTCTCGCCAGGAAAAGGCAAATGATGCCAGAGCAGTTGATGACATTCCCACAACATTGCAGATCCTTTCAAGCTGGTGTAAAAAAGAGGACTACCTGAAGCTGGTGTAAAAAAGAGGACTACTTGTATTCAAAAACACATTCTCCTCCATTTTCAGCTATACATGTGGGAAGCAAGATAATGTCCACACATCAGTAACTTTCATTTGAATAAACTGAAAGGCGGGAAAACATTCTGAATGCATTATGGACAGTCCAGGGTGAGGACATCATCCTGTCTCACCTATGTCACGACCCATAAACACAAGGCAGGTGACTCTAGGATAAGTCAAAAGAAATGTCAACAAATAGAAGGTGAGAGCATATGAGTCAAGTTTACATGTCTCTGGAACTCAAAATGAGTCAGGAACAATTCCACTGAAACTCAAACCATCTCCCCATGGCTTCCCCCCTTGTACTGTATGTACATGTGCACTAAAACACACAGACACACAAACACACCAGAGAACTGAGGTGTTTTGTGTGCAGTGAATAAAAAACAAGGTGTTCTCTAGTCTAGACCAAAGAAACCGCTCAGATCATGTGGAGGTTTTAGCAACTCAGATCATGTGGAGGTTTCAGCACATGATAGGCCATTGTCATATCCATATTATACTGTACGTGTTTGAATTAAATGGTTAATGCTAAACGGACTGTATTTATAGAGCGCATTTTATAGGCTATCGACGACCCAAAGCGCTTTAACATGAACGCCTCATCCATTCACACACGGACGGCGTCTTGTCATATCCGTATTATACTGTACGTGTTTGAATGAAATGGTTAATGGTAAACGGACTGTATTTATAGACTTTTATAGGCTATTGACGACCCAAAGCGCTTTTACATGAACACCTCACATTCACCCTTTCACACACCGACGGCGTCTGCAGCCATGCAAGGCGCCAAACTGCTCGTCGGGAGCAGTTAGGGCCGGGGTTCAGTGTCTTGCTCAAGGACACTTCACCACGCTACCGGGAGGAGCCAGCCTCGAACCAGGAACCTTCCGATTCGACAGCTCTACCTCATGAGCTAATGCCGCAGATTATCTCTATTCATCTCACAGCCAACCTAACCGTATCGAGGGATGGGAGGATATAAGATGCTATCTTTTATTTAGACAAAAACACGTGAATATCCCCACGAGTGACTTGAAAAAGCTGTCTAGCTCACTAACATACAGTTCTATTGATTTCCTGATTTATTATTTCCTGATTTATTTTGAATTGCCATTTGCCACAAAGTGGAGCCCACATAACTACTTGAACCATGCTTGGATATCAGGTTGATAGAAGATTATTTTTATTAATGGATTTTTTTCTCTCTCATTGTGATTACCTGCTGCGTGTTGGCGAGTCTGATTTATTTTATTTTTTACACCAAAAAGGATGTTCACCAAAAGAAATGTGTTCTGTGATGCAATAAAAACATTTGTTTCTTATCTAAATGTAAGGTAAAGTGATTCCAGTATGTTTTAGTGCCATTTTAAGAGTTTTAACCATATTTTGATGATTATTATAGTATTGTGAATCATAATTATTTTGAGAATCGTGACATGACATTTTCAGATTGTCCCATGCGTGTATCAAAGCTGAATACAGTCTTTGAGATACTCACGCTCAGACTGTTCCGGGGTAAGGACCAGGACGGTGATCTGGGTTGAGTCTGACTGGCCAATGGTGTCTGTGACGGTCAGTTGGAACTTGTACACCCCAGATGTCAGATTCGACACAATGATTTGGTCTTCAAAACTGGTTTTCTACAAGGCATGGAGAGACAACAAGAAAGATGAACATTTAGAACTCTCTCAATACCACCTGTTTGAATTAAGTGGGAAGCAGTAAGAGATAACATTACAATGGATGCTACTATCCTCTAAATCTCCCCATATTTTGGATCTTCAACTCACATCTATGACTGCGAAGGGACTTCCGGACATCATCTGCCACTGGTAGGACACGACCCCTTGGTCGTCTTTGCTCTCGATGCCGTTCAGTATCACGCTGTCCTGCGGCTGGATCACCTGGTTCTGTCCCCCGTTGGCCACTGGCGGACGGTCGTCTACATCTGGAAGAACAGATCAATGTACATCACACACAAAAACATGGTCTACACACACTTGGGCATCTGACAGGAGATACGTTGTTTTTCACCAGCTATCTTAGGTTCAAGACACCACAAATCCCTGTTATTTACTGGTTGAGATGTGGCTCTGAATCATGAGGTAGCAATGTGCAATATCATAGTCAAAACAACACCTGAAGAGGCCTGCTTATCCCAAAGAAAAGGTGAGGGCAAAACAGAAACCCAAGCCTGTAACACTGTAACAGGGCCATAATGAAGCTTGGCGTGTGTGAACATGCGGTAGATCTCTGCCCTAAGCCAGATCATTACCCTGCTTTCACACAGACCGCCAAAGCACTGTGAAAACAATAACTTCACTCCCCTCAAACTGTTGAGGAAAAATTGGGAAGTCATTGTTAAATAGGTAAAAACCAACAAAGACAATGTGGATTATTTGGTAGCTTTATGTGGCCAGTGGTTCTTAAAGTGGGGCCCTGGGCCTCCAGGGGTCCTTAAGGGGGGATAGTTAAGCTTCCATACTATCACTCAGTAGCACAATGAGAGAATAAAAATGACTATTTGATTATAGGTCTCTCTTTCCCCACTGGTATCTGTAACATTAAAGTCTACACGACTAAAGCATGACACCAGATACAATAATCCTACAGGATAGGGGGTCCCACAGGAGAAACTGTTATGAAAAGGGGTCCATGGTCATATCTGACATAAACAACTATGCTGATTATGATATGAGTAGGCTACTGGTCTTACTTGGGGGAGCATCCACTGCAAGATAACTATCATACACCGACTCCAGAATGTAATTCATGTATCCTTTCTTGCGGACAAAGCGGCAGACGTATTTGGTCTTGTACAGACAGTCGAACAGATAGCAGGAGCTGACCAGGCCCTCGTCCGCCCCGCTCATCATGAAGGCGACGTTGCATCTCGGGTCCTTGCAGCAGGAGCGCACGCAGTCCTTGTAGCGATCCACCTGGGGCGAGGCGATGAAGGTCGCCCCGTCTTTCACCGAATCATCGGTGTCGAGAATAAAGTCCTCTCGGCCCTTTTTGAACCCGGCCAAACACTGTCCCCCAAAGTCCTGGGCCAGCGCGCAGCCTAGGAATAATATTTGGAGCAGCAGAGCCGACGCTAGCGGCAGTCCTCTTTGGAATGTTGTCATTTTAACAAAGTCCGATAAAGATTTCCTCACAAATACAATTCAGTGATCACCTGCAAGGAGAGACAGGTCAATAGAGCATCGCCAAAAACATAAATTACAACATCAATGCAGTAGCCTATTTGTTTCGCAAAAGAGTGTTTAGGCCGCAAGGGGACAAAACACTTTTGTCATAAATCACCCTTGAGGAAGGTGATGTGAAACTAGGTCCAGACCAGTTTACCACAAATGTTTCAGTTACTCCACAAAGGCTCTCTATTTATTCGATCTCTTACAGCCACAACCTGAAATTCCAAGAAGACAATTACCTGTTTGATGTCGTCGAAAAAACACTCGTACTTATATGAAAACGACGACAATCTTTCCATTGCCCAGGTGAGTGACTCACGCTCTACCTGGGAAATCCAGGAAGTGAAATTCGACCCCACCGGTGCCACTCCCTTTCAGGCTACAGCCAGTTATGGCTGAGATGACATAAGAACAGACAATTGTCTGTGTGTCATCAACAGTTGAGCCTGCTAATTTTATTGTGAGGAGGGGTTCCTTTAGTTTTAATATCCTATCAATCAGATTTTTTTAGGGGGGGGCTATTGGCTATATGACAGAGGGCTTTTATTTTGAAATGTCACATCAGAATGTCCTGAAACTTTAGGAGAGCCTGTGAGGTGGTAGCTTGGGTAAACCCAGAGTCGTGTAGCGTATCTAGTCGCGGCGGCACCTCCATTCACTCCAATGGACCCGTTTTTTACTCTCAAGAGTTCCAGGAAGTAAGGTCCTGGACCTGGATTAAGCAGCACTGTCGAGTTGCCTCAAAATTGACAGTTTGTGTTGTACTTTGAAAGTTTATTAGGCTAGCCTATTATATTGTAACGAATCGTGTATTCGTTCAGGAACCAGGAGACTTGTAGTTGGTACAGGCTTTTATTCTTGGCTCATTCTCATAGCTCCTGACGGTAGCTACGCTGCTAGCTCTACACACGACCAGCCAGCTCGCTCACATATCCAGACTGAGACACCACGAGACAGGAAGTGCCACATACACCGTTCCCCCCAGGAACAACCCCCACACATCAGTTCCTATCTAAACACTGCATGACCACATTACATGTCAAACCCTGGGTCGCTACATACTCC
This sequence comes from Poromitra crassiceps, assembly GCF_964638095.1. Classification (NCBI taxonomy): domain Eukaryota; kingdom Metazoa; phylum Chordata; class Actinopteri; order Beryciformes; family Melamphaidae; genus Poromitra; species Poromitra crassiceps. The sequence continues at coordinate 39,182,656 of NC_139625.1, read as the reverse complement.
TCACCCAACAAAAAGCCCAGCTCCCACGCTGGCACCCACAACCCACACATATCCCCCTGTACCAAAACACACCAACACTTTTTCCCAACATCTTTTTCCCCGTCACCACATCAAATTCTATTCCCCAACAACATTTCAATTCCCCCACAATTAGTCCCTTCTTTTTTTCAACCCCCACTTAATTTCCGTTCCACCACCACCATCATTTCCTTACTGCACATTACCCACATTTTCAATTAACATTCCCATTCAAATAGCCCTTTTCTTTTTACACACATTTAAATTCAACCCCGTCACATTTACATTCAACCATACCCCAACATTTACCTTATTCCTTTTCCATTATTTCTTTTTCCTTTTTACCATCCATTTAAACCACCACCATTTCCATCCCCCCTTTCAAAGCTTCTGTCCCACCTGAAGCACTTTAGTCCTTCTCAACCCCCAGTGGGGTTAGTCCTCTCCAGGGTGACTCTTTTCGGTCCCCCCTCTGTGCCTCACAGTCATCACACGCCCTCTCCGCACGTCCACCTTCTGTTTGTCCCAGTAGCCAAATGCACGAACACGGCGGAGTGTCTCTTCAGGCCCGCAATGACCGGATCTGGGGGAACCGGATCTGGGGGCCCTGTGTGCCCACCGTAGCGCCAATCCCTGCAGGTAGCTGGGTACAACCGTTTGGAACTCCCCCTTTCCGTGGTCTAGCCTCGCCAAAACCCCATAATCAGCCAGACCCAGGTCCGAAAACATGTTCCACAGTCCCTTCGTGACACCAGAACACGCATGCATCTCCTCCGCAGGGGGCCGGCGTCCGGCCGCTACCCCCGCGAGCACCGGACCGATATCCGCGTCCTCCGCCTGCCTGCGTCTCCACTCACGCCCGTCAACCTCCCAGATGGCCATGACGTCGTCCTCCAGGACCACCTCTGAACAGTCCTCCCGTCCCCCTCCCCCAGGGGGCGGCGTGTTGAGGGCAGCAGGGCGAACACCACCGGCATCGATCTCCACCTCGGCTTTCTGCGCAGCAACCGTGGGGGGTGTGGGGCAGCTAGGCTGGGGCGGCTCCTCCGGCACTAACCCCTCTCGCTCACCCGGAGACATGAGCGTCGCTCCCCCGGCTGTAACAGCGTTGCAGGTGATGTCTCTCTCTTCCCTCTGGCTGTTCAACACGATCCCCGCTCTCCTGATTGTCTCGTCGCTGATGATGCTGTCTCCCTCTACCGGCTGGTATGCAGAGCAGCTAGCCTGGGCCGGCTCAAGCGTCACTCTCCTGACCTGAATAACCGGCTCTGCACTGCTCCGCTGCTCCGCTGCCTGTTGCTCAGGCTGCTCCACTGCTCCGCTGTTCCTCTGCCTGTTGCTCCGGCTGCTCCCCCGGCTGTGTGTTTCCTCCATTCCAGTAGTCCCAGTGCACTCTCTGGCTAAGTGCTCAGGCGAACGGCACGTCCAACAGAGTCTCACCTGCCAGCCGCCCGCACGTCTCTCTTCTCCCGCTGTCCTCCGGTCTCCGACAGCCTCTCGACACTCCCTGGCTAGGTGTCCAAACGCACCGCATGACCAACAGACACCCGGCCGTCCCCAGTGCCGTTGCCCCGCGTACCTGGTCTGTCCCCCGGGACCGCTGCGACACCACCTCGCTAGATGCCCAGGTCCCCCGCAAGTCCAACACAGTCTCTGTTGCGGCTCCTCCGGCCGTTACTGCGTCACCTCTCGCAGCATTTGCATCAGCTCTACTGCCCAGGCAGGTGTAGCTTCCAATAGCCGTCTGACTTCTTTCAACAAACGGGCTTCCATATCCGCAAGCACCGAGCTGATCACCGTTGTCAGCTCCTCTTTCCTCCCGTTCACCGACGGCCATTCTCCGCCGCGCACCATCGCACGTGGTGCTCGTAGCAGCTAGTACACGCAGCTAGCCTGCTACCGCTAGGTCGCTCGAGCCCTCAGCCGTCGATTCCAACTTTCTCCATCGTTCCTCCTCACTCTCTCCCCTCTCGGCCGACGCAGAGGCGATACCGCTTTATTTGCTGACACCAATGTAACGTTTCATGTATTCGTTCAGGAACCAGGAGACTTGTAGTTGGTACAGGCTTTTATTCTTGGCTCATTCTCATAGCTCCTGACGGTAGCTACGCTGCTAGCTCTACACACGACCAGCCAGCTCGCTCACATATCCAGACTGACTCACCACGAGACAGGAAGTGCCACTTACACACCGTTCCCCCCAGGAACAACCCCCACACATCAGTTCCTATCTAAACACCGCATGACCACATTACATGTCAAACCCTGGGTCGCTACAATATTTTTTTTTTTATCAAATTGTAGCCTACATTATCAGCTTTATTTTTTTTTACAATGCCTTAAAAGCTCTTTGTCGGACCGGACCCCATGTGTGATGTGCTCTTACCCGCTCTGTTTGCTGTTTAAATTATAAAAGATCTTGTACTAAAAATCAAGCAAGCAGCTATAGGGTCAGATTGGGTGACTTTGCGGTTGGCTCTCTTCTATACGCAGACGATATAGCCCTCCTTGCACAGTCTGAAAATGATCTTCAAAGTTTATTAAAGCGATAATCTCGAAGATTTCAGTTTTGTTCTCTTTGGCAACACATATGGCGATGAGTGGTAATTGCAGGTGAGATACAAACTGTTGCATCATTTGTATCACCATCACCAGTCACCACAGGCACCCAGTTCATAAATGCTGCAATACTCAAAATGCAAAGGCTTCCATCAAATGGGCCATAGGCTCGATCACCATTGTGTTAACTCAGTTGACGATACTGTAGATAGTATTAGTGAGAGATAGGCCTATATATATATATATATATATATATATATATATATATATATATATATATATATATATATATATATATATATATGATGGAAGCGGTCATATGCCATATATCACTGGCATATGACTGGCTAAGTGAACGGTTCCCTCCCATAACCAGCCGTCTGAGGGAAAGTGTCCTAGACCCAGAGAGAGCTCTGCAGCATGCAGTAATGTAGTGTATTAAGAACTCTCATGGGTCTGGCGTCGAGACTACATCAGACTCTGCAAGTAGGGCTTAGCGGTCCTTCATAAGGTTAAGCTATATATAGGGACCGTGGCTCCAAAACCTGCACTAAGTTATTTAATTCTTGTATTTGTCTTATTTTAGATTATGGTGAAGAGATTTTGGGATATTGCAAGCAAACAAAATGTGACGCAGTTCAGAACAGAGCTGTGCACTGTTTTCTGGGTGTGCATAGCCCCTAATAGATTTAGCAGTGTTCTTGATGAATCCAGGTCAAAGTCAACATGTCCGATGATGACAGACAGTGACAGGTATTGTGATATCGTTATGTAAGAAGAAGATTAACTTTAAATGGTTAGAATCAAGATCACATTTCACGATTTAACATTCAAGATGTTTATTGTCACTCCGGTTGCACAAGTACACTCGTGTGAAATTCTTAGGCCAGGAGGCTCCACAGGACATAGCAAGCAACAACTGAAACATATATAGCTTAAGATAGCAAATCCACACAGACCAATAATAATATAATTTGAAAGAGAAGAACAATGATAATAATGAGCAATAATAATATCCATTTGAAAAGAGAAAAACGTTGAGCAACAATAAGCAATAAGAAGAAGAAGCCATGAGATGGTGCTAGAGACCACATGATTTGTTAACACCTCTGCAGAGGAAAAACCCTGACATTCAGAACATCCCTCCTAGGGGTGTAACGGTACACAAAAATCACGGTTCGGTACGTACCTCGGTTTTGACACCACGGTTCGGTACATTTTCGGTACAGTAAAGGAAGGAAAAAAGCAAAACATATAATTGCTTGTTACCGTTTATTTTGAACTCTTGTTAACAAGTTTGCAGGCTTTTACAGTGGAGCAGCAGTAATAATCGCAGTAGGTAGGCCTTCTCAGATTTATTTTTCTGTTTTAATAACAGTAGTGACCTCAATTGGACCACTAGTGAACTCTAGTGGGAACAACCACATTGACTCAAGTGCAGCATTAGTGCATTAACAGAGCAGCATTAACATTAACAGTTCAAGCTTATAGGCCTGCACAGATTCTTAGTCTTTTCTTTTTTCTAGGAAATGAACTTTTCCAGCTTGACTGAATACAAAATAAAGTGCAGCATCAAAATAATAGTAAACAATAGGGGTGTTGGAAAAAATCGATTCACCTAAGTATCGCGATTTTTAATGTCACGATATTTTGAATCGATCTTTTATTCCAGAATTGATAATCGCAAAAAAAAAAAAAAAAAAAAATTACCCAGCTGTGTACTTCGGTACACAGCTGTACCGGACCGGACGTCCTGTACCGAAAAATTTCGGTATGATTACGTGTACCTTTACACCCCTAATCCCTCCAGTTTTACACATTTGGATCATCAGCTGGATTAGCACATGGCGTTTGTCTAGATGTTTTTCAAAAACATGTAAGATAAATTGCTTCTCTGAGGGTGAGGATGCTTTAAATATTTGTATAAACAAATGAACAAAATAAACAAAGTGGCTTCAGTGAGTTTCAATCTGGGCTGCATTTAAATTAAATCACTGAAAGTCCCATAGTCAGAATATCATGCCTTCCGGTGATTATACTGAATTATGAAAGCAATTTGGTGACATTTTAATAGTCCATATTAAGCTATTTATAAATCATTGCTAAATTCCTAACACTGGTGGGCTAATCATCAGTAATGATAATTAGTAATTAGGGAGCTCATGATTTAATAGTTTTTTTAGAGCCATTATCAATATTTAAATAGTTTAACCAAAGCCAGACTAGTTATTAATGATGTTAATATTCTAATGTGTTTAAACACTTACTTAATCATTTGTATATACTGTATTAATAGTGTTTTAGTACCATATTAAGCGTTGCTATGAAAGATGACTTTGTTTTCATCATTTCCTTTATTCAAATTTGGTCACCATTTGGTACCGATTGCTATGGGTTTCTAGTGTTTCTAAACATGTCATCTCAAACACTCACATATAAATACTCCATGCCAATGCCATGGATTTTCAATCATCGAATATGTTTTTCATAAGCACTTGGACAGCTCCATCTTTTTTCTTTTTGTTAGCTTTCCCTAGAAAGTTCATATAACAAATACAGACCAAACTGTCCCCGTCTTACACTTACATATGTGAATTGTAAAATTCTCCTTTAACCTTGTACCCTGTTAGTCCAACGGTTGGCTCGTTTTAACACTCGCGCGGATGGGGTTTTGACATTTTTGGTGGTCTGAGGCTAAAAGTGTGCTCAGGTCTTTTTTTCTGTGTGTTTTACAAAAGTCTCCCTCTCACCATGTTAGAACACTTCGTAGCTTCCTGTTGAGAAAATACTCACACGTTTACTGTTGGGGGTTGTTGCATGACCCGCAAATTCTCATTGACTTCCATTATAACATACTTTTTTGGGACCTCCAGCCATTGAAAAAAAAAATGCACTCACATTATGTTTTTATTCTATCATCCTGGACCAAACACCTTGAAATTTGACCATGAAATGGAATTTTGTGGTTGGCTGAAAATTTGGGGGAATTACATGGCCTCAAAGTCCATTGCATAGTTTTCCCATTGTTTTCAATGTTAATTTTGAACAAAAACGACACTTTTTTTAGGACTCCCAGCTTTTTTCCCCAAAAAAGATTATTTCCCTGATGTTACACATCTCACCTCGAGTCAAGGCTTGTAATTACTAGTTTCTATTGTGTTTGGCTATTTCCCCCTATTCCCCCAGTTTTGGCACAACAACCAATTACATGCAGTTTTCATGAAATGTACAGGAAATTGATCTGTATGCCAAACATGGGAAAATATTCAAAAACAGAATTTTACAGTGCAGACTACTAATTTGAAGCCTTTAGACCAGGATAGATGCTGGACTAAAGCTCATTTGTGTTTTTTGGGGAAAAAGTCTGGAAGTCCTAAACAGGCACTTTTTGCTTTTTTGGCTCAAATCATGCAGTAAATATGAAAACCACTGATGATGTCACAATGTCTATGAATGTCATCAGTGACATCATTAGTGACCAAAAACATCTTACGACATCACTGATGATAATCTGATTACAAAAGTAATCTGATTACAACGAGTAATCTGATTACAATGAGTAATCTGATTACAAAAGTAATCTGAATTTACAGATAGAAATTACATTGTATACTGAATGTTGCTGCCAATCTTTGACCTATCCCAGGCTATGAAATCCCCCCCTTGAAAAATCCACTTTGCATTTATGGGAACAAAAATTTATGGGAAATTGTGTTTTTACTGTACTTTTACTGTACTTACAGTACTACTGGACACTAGCATTTGAGGGGTTAAAGTTCTGACTAAGTATGAAATGTTGGTACACATAATGAGGGATGAAGTTACCAATGAATAAAAAAATAAAAAAAAATGTTTGGGAAAACATTAATAATAATCTTATTAATTATTCATATTTTGGGTTGTCGCTTGGACCCCAACAGTAAGATGAGTTACAAAAAGATAGCAGGGTACAAGGGTTAACTTAAACATGTCACTGTTTCCTGAAAAGTTTTTCCACTGTGCCATACAACGTCTGAGGATGAGGAGGGCGAGGCTGAAGCTTTTTCTGGAAAGTTGTGATTGGTTGTATTGTGGAGAAAGTTATGACTGGAAAAATGTGACACTTTTGAATTTCACATGGATGGCCTTATCAAAATATGACTTTCATAGGTTTTCACACATTATCATATGGTTTCATGCTGTCATCCTTTGTGATGAAGTGATGAATCAGGACAGCCCTTAAAGGATAAGTTCACCCAAAAATGATCTACTCTTATCTACTCACCCCCATGCCGGTGGAAGGTCAGGTGACATTTTTTAGTCCACAAAACATTTGTGGAGTTTTCCAGGGAAACTGAGTTACACCATTCTCATAAACACTTTGAAGTGAATGGTGACCAACCTTCAAACGTAAAAAGAAGAAAAAAACCTCCATAATGCTTGTCTGTCGTAATCCAAGTCTCCAGAAGCCCTGAGACGCCAAGTTAACTTGAAAATACATCATTTACCATCTGTTTTTAGCTGAAATCTTCAAGCTGTGAGCTGAAAGTCCCGTTTTCACTTTCACTTAAGCTAAAGGCTACAGTGAAGTTTTCACCTAAAACAGGGTGTGTAATGACATATTTTCAACTCAACCTGGCATCTCAGGGCTTCTGGAGACTTGGATTACACCAGATGAGCAGTATGGAGGCGTATTCTTTTTAAATTTATTTTATTTTTACGTTTGAAAGTTGGTCACCACCATTCACTTCGATTTTTCTAGGATAATGCTGTAACTGTTTCCCTGGACACCCAACCCAACATTCCACCGGCATGGGGGTGAATAATGACTGAATTTGTGTGTGTGTGTGTGTGTGTGTGTGTGCATCCTGGCAAATAGCCACACACAAACCCATGCTGTGTGTCATGTTCCATGTATCTGAACAGATATGACCCAGTTCAAACAGAGTGGTGTGTGCCTCTTATTTATTCATCTTCATGAGCAATTCACTGGATAAAACAAATACCGTTACAACACAAAAAATGATTATTTTTCCAAAGCAATTTTGGCCACATGTTCTGTACATGTTACTTCATAATAAAAAGACAAAGATCAATTCCTCATATCACTGTTTTCTCCATTTTAATTATAAAAAGCATTTCACTGTTCACCAGGCATTTTACATTGGAATAGAATGCTCAGGTCAAACCACCTTATTTTTTTTAAATTTTGCAAATGCAAAAACTTGTCAACAATAAATAATACTATAAAATGTACACAAAAAGATTGACAGTCCACCACAAGTTAAAACGTTGAACAGATTGAATGTTTAGGAACAAGGATTCGGGAGGGTTTTTTTCTTTCCTTTTTTCTTAGCAAAAATGTGACGGTCCATACAAGTTACAGAAAAAGCTGATCATCTATACATTGACACTAGCAAGATAACAAAGTTGTTGTTTTTTGAATATTTCATTTTGTACAAAGAGGGGAGAGTCTTCTTTACAAGCGAGCATCATTGTCTTAACTGTCGGGATTATACAAGCAAGAGTTAAGGCAACTTCTCTGTTATTTTGGAAAAGTAACATGAAGTCATGTCATGTTGGATTTTGTCTGTGGACCGCTCGTCCCTCTCAGGGTGTGATAGAGTTGTCATTGCATAATTCAGGCTGTTGACCAGGCCTATAGTTCGTCTTTGAAAAGGAATGCTGGAAATTTGTCACAAGTCTGTCTGCCATCAAATAGACTGATTCAGTGGTTCAGGAATAGCAGGAGAGTAGGCTTTCATAATATCTTTCTCAAACATGGAGCACCAACACACGCGGTACCGACAAGGATCAGACACAACTGTGCACGTTCTAGTGTGTATGTGATGCTGGAGAAATGGCTGGAGTTTCAATGGGAGAGCTACGCATCTAAATTCGCTCTCCACTTTCTCAATCAGATTAGTACAGAGAATGAGCTGCTTCAAGGAATACAGCAGGTTTTTTGGGAGATTGGCCCATTGGTCAAGTTACATAGTCACCAGAATCACCAATGTGTGCTCCTGGTAGCTCGTATTCGATGCTCAATGCTAACATTTTAGCATACACTATGTTGAGTGGATGCAGGTGACTAGCATTAACTCAAAAGTGAGAAAATGAAAACTTGCAGGAGCTCTAACGCTAAATAGTGGGCAAGCTAGCTACGTCTGTCAGTCTTATGTCGGAAACTAGTAAAATTGACATGAAACAAAATGAATACGAGACAAAAATATACTGTTTTGTACTACAAGGGACTACTTTCCGAGTTAACATAGGGAGTGAAGGTGGTGAATCATGGGAGACTGTGGACGGCTAAAAAGTCACTGTGCAGCTGATGAATATGTGGTTGTTCAGCTTATTAGTTCAACTATTGTTCCAAAAATTAAATTAACTTGGTTATATGAGCTATATTTAATAATGCAGTTAACAATATTTTATTTCAAAGATTTATGAATCTACAGGTCATATAATAAAAAAATATATAAACCTTTTACTACTAAAAGGTCAGCCTAATTGTATGTTAGCATGGAGAGCACCAGAGCCAATGATCTACCGGGGAGTGGACACGCAGAGCGATTCTGGTGTCTATGTTCACATCACTTAGCAGGTAAGTTGACCAACAAGCCCGTCTCCTGCATGGCATGTCAGAGCTGGCACAAACAGTGACCTATCTGCATTCAGACAAAGGACAAAGGTGTTTCATTGTCTCAGTTTTGCATGACTCCCACATCTGTTAAGGAGCGCAGACAGACACAACTTTATAGTGTCCAGTTTCAAGACTGCATCAGTCGTGCTGTGTGTGCTTTCACTGGCAAGACTCAGCACAAGCAAGAGCGCGGCTGGACACAGACATCTCTGACGAATCTCCGCTGTCTCATCTAGGGGGGAGTGGGGTGCAATCACTCATTGTCTTTGTACGTCTCAAATAAACTGTACTTGTTTAAAAAACTAATCCATATGGATATTTGTAGAAAGAAACAGAGAAAGGAATAGAGATACATATTTGAGAAAGTCAATTATGTAGAGAGAGAAAGGCAGAAAACAAAGAAAGAAAAAGTGGATTAAAAAGAACATTTTCACTGTCTTTGCTTGGAGAGAAATGAAGCAGGGGCAAGGAAATGCTTAAAGTGACACCAAAGCCGGGCCTTGGCAAGCGACATGCTAAGCCTAAATGCCTGACTAACAGGCCGCAGATAGAGTTGCACGCTGCTTACTCTGAGTCAACACTCTCTAATCTCAACCGGGCTCTCTGCTTGCACCTGCCTGACACACACACACACACACACACACACACACACACACACACACACACACACACACACACACAACACAACACACACACTAAACCTACGTGTATAGTGTGCATGTGTGACGTGTGTGTCTGAGTATGTGTTTGTGGCGTGTAAGATTTACAAACACATGTATATGTGTGCATTCACCAGGGCAAAGAAGGAATAGTACCACGGCTGATCATGAGGAAATCTTACATAAAGGTGAGATGAAAGAAACTGTGAGATAGGGATTGCAATGAGCTATGTACAGTAATGTGAAGAATACTTGAGAAAATATATTGCTAATGTCCTGCATTGTCATTTTAATCCAGACTTGTATAGGATTAATGGGGTAATACTGCTTTTGACACCCACTTCTGTTATCCTGTCCGTCAATTACACATTACTTGAAATAAGTGCTTGTTATTTTGGCAATTATACATCATCAGATCAAATCTGCAGTTTGAAATCCCGTCTCCACTGAAAAGGGGGTGACACATTTAGCTCGAACACACCATAAGCCTTTGGCATATGATAATACTTCTCTCTCGTTGGTACAATGTACTTCCTCCATAGGAGTGTAAACTAAATGCTGGCTTTGTTCGATGGCGTCGCAGCTCACAGGTCTAAGCCGCGGTGTAACTGGATCAGATAAAACTGGATGGGTGACAGTTAGGTTGCATTATACTCAAACTGTCCAGAAACCTGCACTTAGCGCACGGCACAGAATCAAGGACATCATTGGCTTTGGAGAAAATGATTAGTTTTACAACAAATAATAATTGGCGAACACTTCGATTAGGGGGGGGGGTATTGGAAGCAAATTGGCAGGGCAATGGAAGGGCAAAAGATGAAGTTTGGAACCCCCCCCCATATTATTTTCAGAATTAATGTTAATTGTTTGTGGTGTTGTTTCAACACTTTTCCTCCAGGTCACAAAATAATTATTTACTTCTACCATCTCTAAATTCTAGTGCAGTCATTTCAAACTAACCCATGACAGGAACATCACTGGTTATGTATTATAGAAAAGATTAAGTACTAGCCTGCGGTAGCAAGTAGGACCCATTGCGATTTGGCAGATTTTCTACATTGCCATGCCATCCCCGTGCTTTGGAGGTGCAATAAGCCTTGAAGAGCTCTCAAACAGCAGGTCTCACAATTTATTCGGCGGTAGTCTTGTTACTAGCATGGCTTATTATTTAAGCGCACAGATGGCATTCCCTCGGGTGTGAAAAATGTCAATAGTAGGAGAGATTATCGCAACTACAACACTGTCTGATTCTGGTATAACAACATATCCACATTTGGGTTGAGTTTAAGAGCAAACACAAAAAGGCTGCCAGAGGAAAATGGCAGAGATTGCATGAGTCCACCCACACACCATCATTTGCTGGTGAAGCTCTAACATTTTGATTGAATAGGAATAGTTGTGTTTTCGACACACATGAAGGTGATTTCATGTCCAGCGACTGCTTTCCAGCTCCCGCTTCCAAATGTTGTCGTGCTGCTTGGTACTCCAGCATGCGATGGGAGGCGAGCGTTACATCACCTGACTCATTCACAAAACATATCCCATCAACTAGATTCGTTATCGCATGTCGATTTTTGGCTACCCTCCCATCCAAATAACCCACAACACTTGGCGTCAGCTTGGCAAATCCATTTTTTTGCTGGTTGTGGACAAATAAAGGAGAGTTTCTGCTAGCGGTGTGGCTTAATGCTCATTCTACAATCAAAGCTATGTGAACTCAGTCTACACCACAGCGACAAGCTGTGTGAATAAGAAGTGTGTGCAGAAAAATTAATACTTAAAGGGTTAGTTCGGATGTGGGGTTATATAAGGTACTTGCTGAAAGTCAGTGTACTACATGCATTTGAAATTAGAATGCAGCCGGTGCGGTCCCAGTTTGGAGAAATTGAGACCGGCCGCGTCGGGCAAGTAGAGCAGTATGCCTCCATACTGCTCACCTGGCATAATCCAAGTCCCCACAAACCCTGAGATGCCAAGTTGACTTGAAAATATGTCATTTACACCCTGTTTTTAGCTGAAATCTGCACTGTAGCTAGGGGCTGGAAGTACTAATACAACTAGGGTACAACCTTGCTACAGTGCAGATTTCAGCTAAAAAGAGGGTGTAAATGACATATTTTCAAGTAAACTTGGCATCTCAGGGCTTGTGAAGACTTGGATTACGGCAGGTGAGCAGTATGGAGGCATTTTGTTTCTTTTTCCCCTATTTTTTACGTTTTTGCTCGTGACCCCATTCACACTCAGCAAACAGCTCTACTTCCCTGATGCGGCTGGTCTCCTTTTCTCCAAACTGGGACCACGCCAGCTACATTCTACTGCATGTAGTACACGGACTGTCGCAAGTACCTCATACAACCCCACATAAAAAATTTGGAACTATCCCTTTAATCGTAGCAGAGTTTTTGTACCTGCGGTGTAGCGCCGGGTTGGACCAGTACTGGGAACATTTCTCAGAGGGATTCAATCTCTCCTCCTCCACCGCTGTCCCAGCAGCAGCTTCAAATATGAGACTCTACACAGTGCATTCCAAAACAGCAGACAACACAGAGACCACCTGCTTTGATGGAGGGAGGGGTGGATAAGGTATGAGGGGGCAGTGTGTGGGCTGAAAGTCTGTGAATGAGGAGAGAAGCAGCGGGGTCAAGTCCTCCTGGGGGTACATCCTCCTGGGGGTACATCCTCCGGGTACATCTGTAGCTCCAGAGGTCAAGAGATCCTGCCGGCCTGCTGTAGCCACTCCGTCAAAAGGAGTCCTGTCTGCTCTACTATGATACAGATTAACACGTTTGGTTGGAGTCTGTATCATCAGTCGTCGAAGGTGGCTTATAAGTGCTGGTAGACTGGACTATGGGTGAAGATGGGAACAGTGTGTGTGTGTGTGTGTGTGTGTGTGTGTGTGTGTGTGTGTGTGTGTGTGCGCGTGCGTGCGTGCATGCATGTGTGGTGGTGGTTGGGTGAGGGGGGAGTGGGGTGGGGGTGCATTTGACTGTCGTTGGTGGCACAGCGTCTCTCAGGGCATCCATCTGTGAAACAACAGGGTGGGTGGAAAATTAAGCTGTCAATCACACACACACACACACACACAAAGGCTATTTTGGTCAAGTTAAAGCACAACTCCGAACAAGCAATCGCACCTTTTATCTTAAGGTAAGCAGAAGAATGAGGGTTGTTAAAATTAGGTCTTAAATGCACTTAAAGTGATATTCTCGGTAACTGCAGGTGGGATCCAAACATTGTTTCATATGTGATGTTCAGGGCCGTGCAGAGACCCTTAAGCCTGGATTATGCTTGACGCTTTGGCCGGCCGCACGGAAATGAGAGACACGGAATCCGACGAGGAAACGTGTGGAGCTTGTATACTCTGTGTGGGTTTCTGCAGGCGGAATTGAGCGCGAGTCTTGAAAACTCCACTTTGTCCGCCCGTCCGCGTCCGCGTAGTTACAAAATTTGGCGTGCGCACGGCCGCTCGAAAACCGTCCGCACGGAGCCTTGCGGAGGGGCGTGTCTGCTGATTTGATGTCACTTTTCCGCGCGGACACTCGCGTTCCTCGCTGATGCGGAAAGCATAATGAGACCTTTAAAATTAAAAAAGGGCACAACATCGCGGCGCGGGGCAGTCTCACTGTTGCTGAACCGCCAGTCAGTCGGAGCTCGGCAGCTGGGCAGTGGGCAGGATGGCGAAGGCATGACCCGCCCATCTCTGCCTCTGAATGCCAGGCGCAGGAGATGAGGAGAGATGCAGGATAGGATAGCCAAGCGAATGTGATTGGATCAACAACGTTTGACGCTAGGCCACTCAGAGGCAGGGAAAGGCGGGTCATGCCCTCGCCATCCTGGGAAAAAAATATTGCGTACGTCACAGAGACGCAGACGATTACTTAACTTGAGTAATCGGTTGAAGGGTCAACATGTGTAAACTGTCCGGACATTTTATTTATTGCTAAATTGTTATTTATTGTTATAAATTCTTCTTGAAGGGCGCTGGGCATGCCTTCACTTCACTGCACTTTGGGCATCAGGGGAAAATGGGCAGGTGCTCGGGCACCCATAGCACCCCTCTCTGCACGCGCCTGATGTTAGTCAGTTTGTTCGGCCATAGTAACCACCCGCAATGCTAGCAGAGACAGGAAAAAAGTAGCTTGTTATTTATCCTACTTCACGCAAGAGTTGTCGGGAACCTAACTGTAACCTGCAGAAAGAGTCTATTGTGTTAGCTCCGCCCACCCTCTCTGGGGTGTCTCCACAGACACAAGGTTAATAAATGCTGCAATACATTCAGGCAGTGTCTCGTCATAGACGCGTGGTCAATGGGTCAGCATGGGGGAAATCCTCCCGTTCTCCCCAGCCAGCATAGTTATCTAGCTGCTAGCCCAGCCCAGGCAGACAGGATTGAGGATTCAACCACCGCAGTAAAAGCACATCTGAACAGACATCTATGTACCTGCTGTTGAATCCCCAACCCTGTAGTGTAGAGCCACAGCACCGTCCTTTGGTGAGTCAGCCCATTGAGATATATGGGGGGTTTTCCCCCACCGTCTAGTCTGGCGCGCCAGCCGTAGTAACATTTTGTGGGCGTTCCCACACAGACCGACTGTATCTATACTGAAAATGCAAAGGCTTCCATCAATGGGCCATAGACTCAATCACCATTGTGTTGTTAACTCAGTCTGCTATAGATAGTGACTTAACAGACATTTATTTTGAAAATCTTTGAGATTATACTTTAAGAAACACAAGTGCAGGCATTCATCAGTCCTTCTTAATTTTGGATTTGTTCTTTGGTTCGCACAATCCGTATCAGCTTGTGGACACTAGGGCAAGAAAGAATTAAATATTCAGTGCATCTGCTTCTCTGTGTGCATGAATTATATATATCTGATTTTATACTGAATGTTTTGTGATATAATGCAGACACATCATGGGAAAGGTGAGATGAAGCAAACCTTTTTTTTATTCTAATTTTAGATTCTTTCATATCAATAGTGAACGCCGGGCTTTCTTTCAGTATCTACCAATTATACCATCAGTTTTATGATTCATTTGAGATGCTGATTGCTTCTACCTGCACTAATGCTGCATACAGCTTGGTTTCCATCTTTTGTCTTTATTAATTATTCCAATTCAGAGCACTCGCCTCATGTTACCACAACCACACAATTGATCTTCAATTGATGCTCTTGAATACCATTTCATTAAGAGCTTGATGAGTGTATCCTAAACTTTGGTATGAGATGTGCAAAATAAACCCCTCAACAAGCTATCTTCCTCTAAAATGGGAGCTATGTGCCAACTCATATGGGGAAATATGGGTGTAATTTTATGTAAATTAACTCATTCCCCGCCATTGGCATCTATAGACTTATAGACCCATCTTTTCACCGCCATGCGATAGATGGTGCTCTCTTATGAAGTGGTACCATAATCGTATATTCCTCTGCTAGCCACAGATATTGCCCCATAAAACCGTTTTCAGCATCGATCTCCCTTCATGGAGGGACCACATAAAACACGTCCAGCCTGGAGCCTCAAAGCGGTGCAAGGACATGTTTACCCCCGGGATCAGCGCGTTGTGACACGGGCTCATGACAGTCACTCAATGCTGGAGGATTTCTTTCACTAGAAGCTGGCAAACGCACAAAATCACTTCTCCTGTCACTTAGATTAGTAATCCGCTTTGTGAACTCTCACATAGTGTAAATTTCAGCCATCAAATCTGCCCCCAGACCTCCACACACCGAGTAACAGGAAGCACCAGACCCACGGAGAACATGAGAGCGTGACCCCGCCCCGTACACTCTCCATGCGGGGTGAATTTCTCACTTGCTTCGCTGGACAAAGAAGCATGTATCTCAGCTTCCTGGTGAGCGACAACCAGCTTCCTGATGCGAGTGATAACTAAAGAACGGAAGAAGGCAGAAACAAACTTTTCCCCCCATGAAAGTAGAGGCTTTGTTCTGTCTTTCGGGATATTCGGTGTTTACATAGTCATAGAAGACAATATTCTGTGGGTCCCAGAAAATCACTGAAAAAGGTCAGAAACCCTGGCGGGGAATGAGTTAAGGTAAACACGAAGAATAGCCGACTTTGCACTGGTATAAGAACAAATTCCAAGCCCTATGCAGAGTTTATTAATCCCACATTTGTTCATAAACATAACTTTAAGACAAATAAATGCAAGGGAAGAACAAATATTCATGCATGAAGTCCATTGTCTGCCAACACACACACACACACACACACACACACACACACACACACACACACACACACACACACACACACACACACACACACACACACACACACACACACACACACACACACACACACACACACACACACAAACCAACAAACCAACAATCCAAGTGAAAAAGTGAAAGAAATGGCATAGCTATACAGTAACGTTATATGCATGCAGATGTTTGTATCACCCACCTCATTTGTTTTGATTGCGGATTCGCAGGCACCTCCTCTTCAGCGGCGGCTCCAGCTCGGGACTCCCAGCAGCCGATAACGGAGCGCTGATGGAGCAGGACAGGATGGCGGTCTTGTCAGCGCCGGGCTTTGGCACAGGCTGGATGACCACGCAGCCTCCGGTGGGCAGCAGCGGCAGGGCATAGCCGTGCTTGCCCTCCTCCAGGTTGGAGTCAGGGTCTGGCTTACCCTCCCCTGTGCCCACCATCTCTTCTTCTGCTGAGCCCCGCTTCCCTGGCTCCCATTTGGCCACCGAGCAGCTGTTCTCTTTCAGCGCCTCCCGCTCCAACTCACCGTTTGCTGGCTGGCCCTCTCCCCCTTCTCCTGCGACTCCCTCTCCTCTGTGGTTGGGGCCAGACTCAGAGACAGGACCGAGGAGTGCGTGCCATCCCGTGCCATTGACTATGACATTACATGGGGCAGCAGGGCTAGCTTGGACTTGGGGCAGGGATTGGGGCTGGGTCCATGCTGTGCTTGGTAAGGGTTGGGGATTAGGGAGGGTGGAAACACAGGGGTTGGGTTGGGTCAGTGGGGGATCAGCACCGCAGGAAGAGCTGTCCTTGCTGCAGGGTGGGGAAGATGAGTCCAGTGTGTTGGCGTGTGTGGCTTCTTCCAGCTCCTCAGCACTGAGGCACTGTGAGAGGGCCCTTTCCCTCCCGTCCCTCCCCAGCCCAGCAGCCGGTGGAGATTGTGGCTCCACCTCTGCCTCCACTTTAACCTGGAACCCAGGCAGCATCCTCTGAATGACCTGCTGCTGGCACGACCGCTGGCCCACAGTTAGATCGATCACCCCCTCCATTAGACCCGGGCCACTGGACATACACAGGGTCCCTGAACTTTCCTCTGCCTTCACAGTCAAGTCAACCACCGCTGTCCTGCTTCTCTCTGAGCCAGAGCTCAACTGGTCTGGGTTGTAACCAGAGAACCCAGGAGAGAGTGGCCCTGAGCCAGATGGCCCTACTTTCTGCTCCCCTCCATCTCCACCAGAGGAACCAGGGGAGTGGGGCCCGGAGGCTGAGGCTTCTGAGGACTCTGGAGCACTGGGGATGAGGCCACTGCTCTCTGGCTGGTCTCTGAATGTCTTAGGGGTGTAGGGGATGGGGATGGGTATGGGGATTGGGACCGGGAGGGGAACAATGACAGGGTAAGGGACCAAGAGAGTTGGCGGGGGTACAAGGGGGGCAAGAGATGGCATGCCAAAGTTCATCATTGGGGGAAAGGGGATGGGTCCATTGGGCATCATATTGCTCGGGTGGAAAGGGGGCAGGCCTGGCATGTGGAGGCCAGGGTAGGGGGGCATCATGCCAGCGTTGTGATTGGACGAGGGGTGGACATGCGGAGACATCATGGGCCTGTGCATGGGGCTGGATGGTGGACCGAGGGTCCTTGGGGGCAGTGGTGGACCAATGCCAGGGATCATGGGGTTTGACAGGGGGCTGTTGGGGCCTCCTGCATGGGCAGAGGGGCGTAGAAAGGGTGGACGGATGTGCTGCATCATCTGATGCTCCATGAACAGAGGCAGGGGCATGGGTCCCCGGGGTGTCATCACCATGGGAGGGCTACCGGAGGGGACCCCCATAGGCGGGTGCATGGTGGGAATGGGCGGAGGGGGAAGTGTGGGGCTCTCATGGAGTCTGGGTGTGGGTACCTTGGCTGAGGACGAGGAGGACGGGGAGCAGACAGTAGCATTCTCCGAGGGAGAGGTGGCAGAAGAGGTGGAAGGGGCAAAAGAAGAGGTGGCGGAAGGTCCCCCTGGTGAGGGAGCCTTACGCCGGAGGTCCGTCAACGGCGTCCCCCATGATTCAGGAGTGAGCAGCTGTACCCCTCCGCTGCACTCTGCCTTACCCTCCCCACCCGCCCCGTGTCCTGGGTTACATAGTCCCCCAGGCAGGGCAGCCTGGGTCTCCTTGTAGAAAATGTCCATCTTATATTGGTTCAGGCATTTGGCACTGCAGAACTGCAGCCTCCGCTCACCAGCACCAAAGTCCAGGTACTCCTTGGTGTGGCGAATGTGTTTGCACCAGTCACACACCTGCAACACAAAACACACACACACACACACACACACACACACACACACACACACACACACACACACACACACACGACACACAGTATCAGTACCTCTCAACCTGCATACAACAATTATAATTTGTTCTTGATGAAATACAATACAATCTCCCTTTAAGCACACTGGTAAGCAGACGCTCAGCCTCCAAACCATCTGGAGATAAACACATTAAAATAAAGATCTTATTTTTTTCTGAGGAAAACTGATGGTCTGTTTCTAAATATTTAACAGGATCTGTCAAGAACAAACACTTAACTTTGACGTTTGCATACATGCACATGCCTGCCTCTATTTGAATGTATGTGTGTGTATGAATGATGCGTGCGTGTGTGCGTCTAAATTGAGCTAATTTTGTTTACCGGGATGTAAATGTGCATAAGATGGCACTCTACTCTTAAGTGGCTTTAAAGTGACTTTGTCTTTGTTTGTGTAACTTAGAAAAAATAAACTTTTTTTCCTAACAAGGAATGGCCATTTACACCTTCTGTTGGCAATCAGCAGCCACTCATTCTCATTGGAGCGCAGATTCCCATGTGACCGTTGCCACAGGCAGAGAACATCGAAAGAGGAAAGAGGAAAACGTGTTTCATATAATGGGCTTCCACACTTGGGATGGAGGTGTGTACCGACTAGTTTGATACTTAACGATGGGTGAGTCAGTTCACTACAGTGTGTAATGTTTATCTTAATGCTATGAGGCTTCATCTCAATAGCATTACTTGCAATAGCTTGAAGCAGAACTTTCTCCTTTCTCCTCATGTAGCTACCACCTCTCCACTTTTCAAGGTATGCAGCCTATGGTTGGTGGAAAGATGTTTTCCCAAATAGTCTACAAATAGACAATGGAGGGAAACTGGCTACAACAAAAAAGTAAATTACAGCACTTCACTCCAAAGTAACTCATGGAATGCATTGAACACCACAAATTGATGATATTTAACAGTTTCCAACAGCCTACTTTTTTTTTTTAGCGGGGGTTCCTATCTGGAGGAAACCCCAGGGGAGCACGAGGAGAACATGCAAACTCCACACAGAAAGGCCCTTTTTGACGACCCCACCTGGGCCGTAGGCACTGAGGACATGGGAATGGGAACACACCCTCAGCACCCCAGGCGGGAATCAAACCCAGGACCTTCTTGCTGTGAGGCGACAGCGCTACCACTGCGCCACCGTGCCTACCTCTTTGTATTAAAGCAATTAAGATTCATTATGTTCATGGATGTACATGGCATTTGGTGATAATTTGGCTTTTATTATTACAGTACATTACTTTTTGCTCCTTTGTGAATATACCCTCTGATATGTGTTATTAACTATCACACCTGTAAGATAACTACCAGCTCTAATGGAGTGATATTTGGATTTGTCTGAGCCAATAATTTAATCCATAATAATCTATTACCAATATCTGATGAATAATTTTATAATAAAGACATGTTAACCACCTGTCGATTTAGTGTTATCATTAATGATACATGCATGGAGAGAAGTATTTGCCAGTTTACTGTAAGCTCAAATACAGCCTCTCAAACTTTCACCAAAACATTTACCGCTATGTAAAATATTTTAGTCTCTTCAGTGCTACTGCTTTTATTAGCAGCCAGGCTATAGCATTGCTTATGCATGCAGAAACCGTACCAGAATTTAACCCAAACACAACGTACGCAAGAGTCGGGGGGAAAAGGGGCTACAATCGGACATTTGTCTTTCTCGGTCACTGCGGTGGCAAAGATCCCAAAAGACTCTGGCGCACTGTTTCATCATGGTTACACTACACACACTGTTTCATCATGGTTACACTACACACCTTTTCTGCAGAAAAAGTGCAAATTTTTCTTTGGGGAGAAAATGAATGTGACCCTGGTAGAGTAGATAGCAGTGGGCGAGCCCCGAACATGGTGTTACTCGTCAGGCCACACACAGCTCACTCTGTCAGCTCTGGGAGGAGTGGCAGGTCCTCGCTGGAGATAATTAAGGCATTAATCAGTTGTCAGACCCCTCAACGACACCCATCCATCACACGGACCCTTAAGCCCCCCTGCTGAATGTTAATAAGTTGAGGGAAGCAACTGGAAGGCAGATAAACTCTTTTGCATACTGCGTCACAACATTAGTTTATTTGGCGTTATCGAGTCCGAGAGACAGCGGACAAGTGTTTGTGCAGATGCACTGTGGTGTTGGCCGGGATTTCAAAAGAATACATAGCATGATGTCCTGCAGCTGTTTCAGTGTGCGCTTTGGATCAGGTTGCTCCGTACAAGCTGCCTTCCTGATAATTTCTTCTTCATGGTTGTCTGTTTTGGCAGAAGCGTCATTCAAAAGGATGGAAGTTTTGAAAGACTTACTTCCAGGATGTGGTGCCACTGCCAATAAGTTCAGAATGGTTTGGCAGTGTGACTTGGGAAAGATACCTTGTGAGAATGCAATTCATGAGAAATTTCTGAAACTAGCACTACATCTGATAGCATTCATGTATTGAGTAAACCTTGTGACAAGCAGTTAGAGAACATGACGAACCACAGCAAACAGAACAGGACTAGATGTGGATGTCAGCCTGCCATCCCTTCAGGACCTACACACTGCCAGGATGCTGAAGCGGCCTCGGAAAATCATGACCGGCCCCTCCCACCCAGGACCAGAAGACTGAGGGCTGGTGGCACCAGAACCTCTCGTCACAGGAACAGTTTCTACCCAACTGCAGCCCTGGTTTAATGCACGGGCTTACAGCGCGCGCCCCCGTCCGCTTGTGGTCTCTGGAGGCGGACACCGGAAGTAGGTCAGAGATGGGTCATGAGTTACATGATTTTAGATGGGTCAAAGTAATATTTCCGATGTATCTTGCCCATTCTATGGCCAGGTGAGTTGTAATATATTGTCATGTCATGGTGTTTTGGGGTAATTAATAAACGAGATATATTGTTATTTTTCTATATATTTTTTTGGTTGTGCTATTTTACATTGAAGTCAATGGGGAGAGGCTTGTGTTTTCCACCTAAAAGGGGGCGCGGGAACATGTGGCGCCTACAAAATGAAGTATTGCCGATCTGACGTATATGTTTTGTGGGCCCTTTGTGGTGTCTGGATTCAGAGTGGAGTGGGAAATTGTTTTCCTGTTTACTATCTCTGCTCTGCAGTGGAAACCGGAAGTGTAATGTCCAAGCTTCCCAGATTTGTCACCTTAAAACACTTTTTAGTTTAACCCTGTAATCTTTCTGTCATCTCTTTCTGTTTCTAAGGAACTTGTTTAACTCTGAGCTTCAGTTCACAGCAGTAACAAAGTTTTTACCGTAATCTGCCAGCGGCTGTTTGTTGGTTTGTGATGCCACAGCGGGAGGTTTGAAAACAGTGGAGATTAGCGGACGGCTAATGATAGATCAAAACAAATTAAATGTATTTTCCCCGATCTAATGGTTGTAGTTGGTTCCCACTCCCAGTCCCAGTGGTCTTCTGTAGCAATATTTGTCTTTAAGCTTTTTGAGTGTTGTTTATTTATTATCTGCTCTAGCTTTTCCAACTTTTTGTACACAGATATGGTAATAATAATGATCCAAAATTATTTGTAGTTTGTTTTCTTAATTGAAAAACATAACATTTTCATGGGGGAGCACCCACATACGTGCACCTAAGTCTGACAAACCTAGGGAAAACGCAGTGTGGCATTGTTGTATGCAAATGGAGGCGGGACTGTAAAAGGCGTAAGGGGGGCCCCTTGAAAAAGTCGTACCCCCGGGGCTCATGTCTACCCCCATCATCATATGTCACTTTAAAGGGCTATATTTTGCACTTTATAATTTGTGATTGTTTTTCTGCATTGCTTTGTCTTCGACTACTATTGGTGTGACCGCTGCGCTGCATACTTGCACTAAGTCAAATTCCTTGTTTGTAATCTGATTACTTACTGTGGCTATTAAAGTGAATCTTCAATGTCAGTCCGTTTTAAACTGCCCACTTAATCCTGGCTAATTCAATGAACCATGACTGAGTAAAAGTCAAAAAGGTGCTCTGGCAAGTTGAGTTTGATAATGGTAGGCCCAGGATATTTTAAATAATAAATGCGCTGAAATTTTCCTCGACTCAGAAAGACAGATGGAGAGCACTTAACGACTTTCTGCACTGTGAGTGAAATTTCACTGTGCATTACGCTAATGGAGTTGTGCTTTTCTCTCTCTCTCGCTCTCTCCCCACTCCTGCACACAGATGTTTGCAGTTGAATGTAATTATGGTCATTTATTTCCACCGTGGCCAACGAACCAGGATTCAGCGGTGTAGTTTAACCGTTTGCTTTACAACAATTATCGTGCTTCCAAACAAGTGCGAGCGCCATGGCAGTCATCTTGCCCTTCTGCTTTTTCTCGCTCCTCTCACCTTTTGACCCAATCACAAAGCCAGCAAAATTGAGGAACCCCTACGTCAGGCAATGGTTAGTGGAGTATAACTAAATAATAATAATAATAATAATAATAATAATAATAATAATTATTATTATTATTATTATTATTATTACTATTAAAGTTAGATGAGGTGATTGTTAAAATGATGCTTGGAAGAAAACCTGAAGGGCTACTGGATGGAGTATTAAATTGCTGCAGAGGAATAGAGGTTACAGACCATACAGGTTTTAGAAGATAAAGAGATTGACAAGGATTAAAGTTTGTGAACCATCAACAGGTTCCAGAGGATGAGGAGGTTTCAGACACTGAAAAGGAGAAGGTTGCAAAGGGTTAAGAGATGGCAGAGGATGAGGAGGTTTCAGACACTGAAGAGGAGGAGGAGGAGGAGGAGGTTGCAAAGGGTTAAGAGATGGCAGAAGATGAGGAGGTTTCAGACACTGAAGAGGAGGAGGAGGTTGCAAAGGGTTAAGAGATGGCAGAAGATGAGGAGGTTTCAGACACTGAAGAGGAGGAGGAGGTTGCAAAGGGTTAAGAGATGGCAGAAGATGAGGAGGTTTCAGGCTGTCCAGGCTGGTCACCAGAGAAATGTCGGCATTGTAGGTTTCTGCAATCCACGGATACGTACAATATCAAGTTTCTGAATCAAAGATATGTTGCATATCACATTTCTAAATTTAGAAACATAAAATGCCATGTTTTTGAAACGTAAAAGGCCAACGTTTTGTTTAAAATAGACGTTGAGATTGTACGTATCCGTGGATTGCAGAAACGTTGTCAAGAGATGGCGAGGATGAGCATTTTCAGGCTGTGAAGAGGAAGAGGAGGAAGAGGTTGCAGATGGTTGAGAGGCTGGGGGGTTCAGACAGGCAGAGATTGTGAGGTTGCATATGTTCAGCAGATGAAAGCGTCTCACAAGGTGAAGAGGTTGCAGCATCTGAAGAGGTTGTATACTGCGGGATAAAGAGGTACCAAAAGGGACAGCTTATATCCTCTATAACAGAGGTTCTCAAATGTTTTTCAGCCAAGGACCCCTTACAAGAGTGAAAATATACCGGGGACCCCCTCATTCTGATTTGTGATTTTGGGCTAAGCTTAATTGTTTCCACGGTAACGTGATTGACTTTTAAATTGATAGGTTTGTTAGATTAGAATGTAATCCATGAAGCATTTTAAATTTACAGCATAAAATATTTTCGTTGAACTATTAAGCTTTTGCAAAAAAAAAAAAGTTTTTTAGTTTTATTTTCCTGAAAACTTTCTGCGGACCCCCTGGCAAAGTGCCACGGACCCCCATTTGAGAACCACTGCTCTATAAGATAGATGTAATTTCTTTTCACACTTCTTGAATCGCTCACATTGTCACACAAGAATTAAACCCATGTCCTTTAAACACTATTTGTCTTTGCCCTTGTCAGATACAATCATTTTCCACACTAGCCTATATTGAAAAATGAAGTGAACCAGGCGCTTAAAGAAAACCAGTCTCCTGGCTCATTGTCATCTTGCTCATTTCGTCTCTGCTCCAAAGAATCGATACCAAAATATCCACTCTTGCCAATTCGCCAACCGCAATCCACAATTTGGGAAGGGGGGGGGGGGGATAATAATAAAAAGTAGGTAAACAGAGTGGGAGACACTGTGTGCTCGCTGTACTGTGGAAGGAGCACAAGGATGAGATGTAAAAGCTAGAGACTGCCATCTTAAAGCATCTGGTCCACTGGAGAACGAAAATAAAGCGATGGCTTACACTAAAAGTTTATGCATGAAAATTGAAATTTGGCAATGCTTAACAGGCCATCTGCAACATGTGTACTCATTTCCATGATTAGCCAGACTATCAGCTTACATTTTACAGTTTGATTCACTGTGGTCTCCATTTTATTTGAAATATCCATGTAATTAACCATATGTCATCCAAGAGCGTCAATGCATGCGGCCAAGACCTACAGTATTCAGATGCAGTCTATGGTTATAATTAGCCTAGCTTTGTATAGGGAAAACAGGTTTAGTTCATATGTTTCATGGCGGTTTTTATATTAAATTGTGTGCCTGCTGCAGAATTAGACGGACATTATAACCTGAACAGAGTAGCAAAAGGTTAAACTGTAGATAAATGCCATAGAAGACGATAACTGCAGTCCCTAGGGCCCGCTCCTATCACCTATTAGTGTGAGTCATCACACAGGAGCTGTGACATACAAGGACCATTCTCCCTTGGCCATGTGACCTGCAATTGCACTGGATTTCACAGTGAACAGCCAGCAAGCATACACGCACATGCATGCACACACGCCTGCACGCGCACGCACGCACACACACACACGCATGCACGCACGCACGCACGCACGCACACACACACACATACACACACACACACACACACACACACACACACACACACACACACACACACACACACACACACACACACACACACACACACACACACACACACACACACATGTGTGTTTACCTCTCTCACCTGGGCTCACTGGTATCACAAGTGAAATGTTAGTGCAGTATATCATTGTGTTGTTATTGTGATGAATGGTCCACAAAACTGGTTTAATTCAATTGTGAGCTATGAATCTCACCGCGTCAAATTGATATCGAAAAAGTAATCTGACAACACAATTTGTCTTACAGTTTCCTCATAAATGTGTCATCTTTTGCAGCTTTAATTCTGGATTGGTTAACCTCTTGTCTGATATTATACATTAAGAGACCAAAACCGCTGAATATGATGCAAAATGGAAATGAGAAACCAAATGATTATGTATGAAAAAGATACAAAACTGCCAAACTTAACAGTATGAAAAGACTATATAAAACAGGCTAAAAACAAACTGGCCAGAAGGACCGCTTGGAAGATAGGTGCTGTGTATTACCGGTACTTTCACATGTTCTGATGTTTGATATCTACTCGTAATGGCCAAATATGAACCTGCCAGTCCAGTGACATAATAAACAACAAGAAATTACTAGAAAATTAGGCACTTTTAACAATAAACATCATCAAAACATATGTGTGCAGAAGCCATCAAGCTTAAACACTATCTGGTGTTAAATGGTTATGGTCCTTACAAGCACATCGCTGTTTGTCTTGAAGACAAGCCTGGGCGTGTCCTGAGTAAAGCTGTGCTGGGGTATTTTCCCACCGAGGCCATCGTCGTCTCTTGCCTGGGGGGGAGAAATAATGGCTTCTTTTTACGAATGGACAAAATAAACAGGTGAACAGAAACAACAAGGAAACTCAGAAATGAAATAAATCAAACACTGAGAATGATGAGAGGGAATGGTGACTTTGGAAGAGGTGAACATGCATTGGTTTTGTGAACAAACCAATCAAACAGGGTTCTCTGATTGTTATGTGTGTGTGTATGCATGCATGCATGTGTATGGTTCAAGAGTCTGCATGACATTCATGAAAGACATTTTAAGTGCTGTTAGCAAATATAGCAGCATGTTCATTCATTCAAATACCCATTTATTTAAGAAGAAGAAAAAATGGAAAATACGGTTTTTGGCACATTTGGAATAAAAACAAGTTTGATAATACTGAAGTTATAAAATTAGGTAAGAAAGTATGAAGTAAGAAAATTATATAGAAAA